>NC_073381.1:40454055-40754055 GCF_028641065.1 Leucoraja erinaceus | reverse complement strand
TATTCTTGGATAAACACAGTGCAGAAGATATCAATATTTTTAATCCAAACAATGAGCTTGGTCAAAATGTTTGACAGAAAGGTTGTGCCCAAACAGTTAGTGATTTTCAGTTGCCAGGTGCCAGAGCCAATTTATCTGACACTCATAAAAGATCAAACACTCCCCAAGTCTGCAACTTCATCTGGGATCTAAGAAGGCACACTTACAGTCCACTATCTTTCAAACAGGCTTTGCTTAAAGAAAGTGCAGTGTTTATTATAACTAGTCAGAAGAATAGGTCAGGTCACATTTAATGGAACAGCAGGTGGCGTTTCCCTGTTTAAGGTTTACTAAAAGGCCATTTTATTTTTAAATCAGCAAACTTGTAAGGGAACAGATGGTTTAACTTTTGTCTTTATGGTGCCTTTAATCAAAGAATAATTTTTTCTCTGATATGTTTTTGAAATGTGTATATATTTTGACCCTAAAGTCAGAGAGCTTCCAAAATAGAGCGTCCATTTTGCCTTGTGCATCTTAGTCTACACCAGAATCAAAATCCTTCATCAGATGAAAAGAGACTAAACATCTTTTCAAATGGCCATGTAACACAGTTCATTTTTCAGATTCAGCAGACTGAACATCTAACGCAGCAAAATAAAAACTGGGCTGAGTAGCAAAATGAAACTGATTCGAATAATATTTGGCTGGATGTGCACTACCAATGCGTGACAGAGCTCAATGTTACAAATATATCACTGATCATGATGACAGAATGTGAGTGTTAGCACATCCTTCTCAAAAAATGTACTTATGCTGGATGGAGTTCTGTTGTTTTTCATTTGTCCTTAGGATGTGGACATGATCTTGAATTGATCTGAGAGTGTGTCTTGAGCTGATGGTTAGTAAGGTAATTCAGAGAACCTAGCACTCATTGACATAGGAAATATTGCCATAGATCAAAGTCAGGACAATATGCCACTTGCAGGTTAACATGGGCAGCACAGTGGCAGAACTAAAGACCTGGGTTCGATCCTGACTATGAATACCGTCTGTACAGAGTTTATATGTTCTCCCCATGATCTGCGAGGGTTTTTGCTGGGATCTTCGGTTTCTTCCCACACTCCAAAGAGGTACAGGTTAATTGGCTTGGTGTAAATGTTAAAATGTTTAACAAAATTGTCGCTAGTGTGTTTAGAGTAGTGTTAGTGTGCGGGGGTGTGCTGGTCGGTGCAAACTTGGTGGGCAAAGGACCTGTTTCCGTGCTGTATCTCTAAACTAAAACTAAAAGTAAGTGGCCAGGAAGGTAATGAACTAAAATGAAACAGCAGAACATTTCCAAGGTCAGACACAGACTGACTCGAGTACTTGGTACTTGGAGATGATGGTGTTTCTGTGCAGCAGATGCTCCTGAGGTGGTGGTGGGAAGCACTCTGGAAGGTTTTGCTGAAGAAACATTAGTGAGTTGCTGTAATTTGTAATTTGCTGTAATTTGTAACGTAAATGGTGTGTGCTCCTGGCATGATGTCAGTGGTGAAGCCAGTGAAGTGGAGTTAGATGATATCCTGACCATCCCATTTCCTTTCTCCTAGATGGTATTGACTTCCTTGAGTGTTGCTGGGAGTGCACCGCTCCAGCAAGTGGAGAGCATTCCTTGCACATGCCTTGCAGTTGGTTGCGAGTCTTTTGAAAATCAGGAGACTTGTTGCAATATAATGTTGTTTTTTGTTTTTTTGGGGTTTTTTTTGTTTATTTTATTAGAAGTTAGTACAATACAAAACAATACAGTGGGACCTAATTTTAGGTGCCAACTATGTCATAACGTAATTATACATTCTATGTACAACCTCTAGTTTTATGTTTTTGAAAAGGAAATAAGAAAGACAAGAAGAAGGGAATTTTTTTTTTTTAAATTGGAGAAGAGAAAAAGAGGAAAAATAGATAGTAGAAAATAGAAAAACGTGAAGTGTGTGTATAAGAAAAGAAAAAGAGGAAAGTAGAAATAGGAGAAAAAGACCCTTTTCAAATCATTATTCGGAGATGTAAATCAATCCACGACCTGACCTGAAATCAGCAATCTTTACGGTACCGCTGCATCACATGATTCCAAAAAGTCGATAAAAGGGGACCAACTCCTTAAGAATTCGTCATATTTATCTATTAGTCGGAGTCTCATTTCTTCAAGGCGTGCTATGTCCATCATATTCCTAATCCACATTTTAACAGTTGGAATAGATGTATTTTTCCAAAATTCAAGTATCAATTTCTTTCCAATTATTAACCCATAATTTAAAAAAACGTTTTGGTCCTTATTTAAATTGATATCTTCTACTATTATTCCAAATATAATCCATTCCTTATTAGGTTCTATTCTTGACTTGAAAAGCTTTGTAAATATATCAAATATATCGCTCCAAAATTTATTCAACTTTATACATCCTACAAATGAATGTGTTATATTATCATTTTGAAACAAACATTTATCCCATCTGGGAGAGACGTTTGGGTAAAATTTATTCAACCTCGTTTTTGAATAATATACTCTATGTAATAATTTAAATTGAATTAAATTATGTATTTCATTAATGGAGCAATTAGGTGTGTTCATCAGATACTTTTCCCATCTATCCTTCGGGATCTTTCTCATTAGTTCATGTTCCCAATCTTCTCTTAGTGCCTCTATTGAGGGTAATTCTCTATTTAATATATCATTATAAAAGTATGATATTAGTTTTTGCGAATCAGCCTTAATATTCATTGCTTCTTCTAAAGGGTCTAAAAATATAATTTGAAATCTATGTGTATATTTCTTCATAAAGTCACATATCTGTAAATATTTGAAATATTGATTATCCTTCAGTTTAAATTTTAATTTAAATTGTTGAAATGATAACAATTTGCCTAATTCATACATATCTCCTACTTTCCTAATTCCCAGTCTATCCCATTGTTTATATGTTTTGTCGATAAGAGATGGTTTGAATGCAGGGTTGTTCAATAGTGGGGTTAGTACTGATAGATTATTTAATTTCAAGGATAATTTTATTGGTTTCCAAATTCTTATTGTATTGTGAATAATTGGGTTCTTCTTATATATTATACTATTCAATTTTATCGGTGAGAACAAGATCGTTCCTATATCATACGGGAAACACTCCTCTTTCTCCATTCTTATCCACTCCGACTGGTGAGTGGAACTATCCAACCAGTACATTATGTTCTTAATATGCACTGCCCAGTAGTAATACGTAAAGTTAGGTAATGATAAGCCCCCAACTTCTTTAGGTTTACACAAATGCTTTTGTTGAATTCTGTGTGCTCTGTAATCCCATATAAAATTAGTGATAGTAGAATCTAGTTTTTTTTAAAAAATATTTTGGAATATATATTGGGATCGCTTGAAACAAATATATTAATTGTGGTAAGAAAGTCATTTTTATAGCGTTAATTCTACCTATCAATGAGAGCGGGAGCGTTTTCCAAAATTTAATCATATCATTCAGTTTATTTAATAGTGGCATAAAATTGGCGCTAAATAATGATTTGTGTCTTCTCGTAATTTGAATACCCAGATACTTTAATTTTTCTGTTGCAATTTTGAAAGGGAATTTTAGTAAGTGTCTCGCATCCTGTGGTTTTAGACATAATTTCACTTTTATTCCAATTTATTCTATATCCTGAAAAAGAGCCAAATTCTTCAATTAGTGTTAATAAGGTGGGTATACTCGTTTGTGTATTAGTAATATATAAAAGAATATCATCAGCATATAATGAAATTTTATTAATTGAGTCCTTGCTGTTATATCCGTGAATATTCGGATGATTTCTAATCATTTCAGCCAGCGGTTCTATCATGAGGGCAAATAGCAATGGTGATAAGGCACAACCCTGCCTATTACCCCTTGATAAATACAATTTTGGAGATAACATATTATTAGTTAATATTCTTGCCATAGGTTTATCGTAAAGTAGTTTAACCCATCTAATAAAATTCTCTCCCGTGTTAAATTTTAGGAGTACCTTATATAAATACTGCCATTCTACCTGATCAAATGCCTTCTCTGCATCCAGCGTGACAACTGAAATATCTTCAATGTCCTCATTGTGAGAGTACATTATATTGAAAAGCCTTCTCAAATTATTAAATGATTGTCTTTTGGGTATAAATCCCGTTTGATCTGTATTTATTAAATTGTTAATATAATTATTTAGTCTTCTAGCTAGAATCTTTGCTAAAATTTTCTGATCCGTATTTAGAAGTGATGTAGGTCTGTAAGAACCTGGTTCATCTAAATCTTTATCTTTTTTTGGTATAAGCGTTATTGTTGCTTCTGCTAAAGTTTCTGGTAGTTTATTTTCGGTATAAGCCTGCGTGTATAAGTTGAGTAATCTTGGTACAATTGAGTCCTGAAATCGTTTATAAAATTCATTACTAAAACCATCTGGTCCTGGGGTCTTCCCATTTTTCAGTGAGTTTATTATTTGTTTTATTTCTTCACTAGTAATCCGTGCTCCTAATTCCTCTTGTTCTAAACTATCCAATTTAGGGAGATTGCAATTATCTAAAAATTATGTAATTTTACTAACATTTGTATTTATTTTAGTTGTATATAAATTCTGATCAAATTGGGCAAACCTCTTATTAATATCCTTTGGTAGTGTTAGAAGCTTACCCTTATTCGATTTAATTTTAGTGACTTTCCTTTTCTTGTTGCTTCAGTTGCTTCGCAAGTAATTTATGTGGCTTATCCCCAAATTCGAAGTGTGCCTGTTTTGTAATTTGGAATAATCTTATTACTCTTGCAGACAATATAATGTTTGATGATAATTATCAGGCCATTGATAGAGGAACTGAGCAGTGACCATAGTCGCATTTTCTCAAAATCCACATGTTGTCCTGATCTTTCTATAAACAAGTATGCAGCTTCATTTAGATTAGTGATACCGCACAGAAACATGCCCTTCGGCACACGGAGACCATGCTGACCAGCGTTCCCCATACACTAGCACTATCCTACACACTAGGGACAATTTACAATCTGTACCAAAGCCAATTAACCTACAAGCCTGCATGTCTTTAGAATGTGGGAGGAAACCGGAGCAGCCAGGGAAAATCCATGCGGTCACAGAGAGAACATACAAACTCCGTACAGACAGTACCCATAGTCGGGATCGAACCCGGGTCTCTGGCACTGTATTGCAGCAACTCTACCACTGCAACACCATGCCACCCTCAGCTCTTTGTTATAAGGCCAGCTTCCAACTTTATATGGAAAGAAGTTCAATGATGAGCCGATAAAAAGGATTAGACATGAGATGTATTCCATGGAAACTCAAAGACTGTCCTGAGCTCAGATGATTAAATAACACCCACAACCATCTTCATTTCTTTAGATGCCGTATTTCCAGGCATTGAAGACGCTATTTTTTACCCAAAAATAAGACACAAAAATGTACCTGCGTCCTGGAGGCCGAAGGTTAGGTTGTTAGCCAAGAGAGATAGACTTGGCCATCAAGAACGATGTTGCTGTACTGAGGGATACCAAAGTCCATCCCTCATTGCTGGCAGCTGATGGGAAGCGGCTGGAAAGTGGGAAGTGGTTGTAAAAGGACAGTTCTGCTGGGGTGGGGGAAGAGTTCCTTTCACAGCGTGCGGGGAGTCTGGTCTGGGTCAGCTCTGGCAGGAGCGTTGAGAAGGAGGGGGTCGGCGATCATGGCAACAACTCACTCACCGCTGCCGCGGCCATCCCAGCATGGAGCCACCGCATTGTGGCCGAGGAGGGAAGCACCCATAGTCAGGATCGAACCCTCAGCACCTTCTGCCGGGCAGCCCGCCAGCCAGCCGCGGTGTCATTCAGCACAGGCGCAACCGGTGGAGGTGATGGTTGGCGGATAGCTACGGGGCAGAAGGCTGGCTGCTCCATCTCGGGCTCTCCCTCTCTCTCTCTCTCTACTAGTCCTGGGGCAGGCGACCTGAGCACTACAGTCAGTCCCGGGGCAGGCGACCTGGTAACTGCAGCCATTCGTGGCAGGCGCCATCCTGCCTGTGGCGACAATTTGCCAGCAGCTCAACAGAAGAGGATTATTTATAGCTTCAAGCAACTCACCTTGATCAGAGAAACGGCAGAAATCGACGCCGTAATGGACAAGCTGCTAGTGCACCTGAAGGTACTAGCGAGCCCCTGACTGCAAACGTACACTCGTTCGCTGGAGAACACCCGACCTGACTGAGGATCACGGGTACTGTACATATAAACACCGGGAAGACCTCCGGAGCCGACGGGCAGGATCTCCCAGGAGCAACGGAGCTGGAGCTGCCGACTGTGAGGGAATCCCCGTTCCAGTGCAGGTTCGCAGATACAGCAGGTACAGTAAGTATAGTACCTGGAAACAATGGAGAGGCCTCCATTGTGTCCGGAAACATGATCGACGGGCAGGACTTCAGGTCAAACTGAAGTGCAAGGGATTCGACCCCCTCTATCCTACTGGCCAATGTACAGTCCCTTGAAAATAAAGTGGAGGACTTAAGGGCAAGGCTGCTTTACCAAAGGGAGCTGAGGGAATGCTCTGTGTTCTGTTTCCCAGGGACACGGCTCACCCAAGCTCCCCAGACTCAGCAGTCCAACCTGAAGGTTTCTCCATCCATCACATGGACCGCACACAGGCATCTGGGAAAGGGAGAGGAGGGGGCGTCTGCCTCATGGTCAACTCTGTGTGGTGCTCAGATGTGGCAGTCGTATCCAACTCCCGCTCTCCACACCTGGAACACCTGGCTGTGAAGTGCCGTCCCTTCTACCTACCGAGGGAATTCACCTCCATCATCCTGACCGCAGTCTACATCCCACCCCAGGCTATTGTTCATCTGGTACTGGGGAAGCTGCATGCCATGGTCAACAAACACCAGATGGCTTACCCCGAGGCATTTACCAACATAGCCGGGATTTTCAACAAAGCCAACCTGAAGAAATCGCTCCCTAACTTCCACCAACATGTCTCCTGCAGCACCAGAGGTCCAGCACTCCGGGCTCCAGACGGCGACCCCCGGTAAGGCATCGCGAGCCCCGCGATGTTCCAGTGCTGTCTCGCCGCTGCTGGAGCTCCGGTCTATCCCGGAAGGAAAGGCCGCGCCAATCCAGGTAGGCCGCTGGGGAAGGGGGGGGGGGGCAAGGACGAGACTCAAATAATAGTCGCGTCCTCACCAGGAAGCGGCTGAAGGACGGTATCCCCCGCACCGTGCCCTCATCCCCCACATAAAGACATTTAAAAAATCATAAAAAACACACTTCGACATAACTAAAGAAACAAAAAAACAAAAAGATACAGATTTTTATGAGAGCAAGTAATGACTCTGGAGGAGATAAGCTCAGGTAATATTAAGGATTCCCTCTTCACTCTCAAGGCTGTGGAAAGATCCTTGTGATTGTCTCTACCCCGATTCTGGTGGAAGGAAGTATTATATTACAACTTTCCTAAGCTACTGTATTTCATCATTTCAGGTGAGTGAATATTCAGAGTAGCAAAAGGTACTCCTCTGTACCTTAAGTAACTCATTGAAAGTCGAACTCATAAGCACAATCATGAAGACATCATGGCAGTTTCCAATAGATGTAAGATCAAACTTAAAACAATGAAATCTCTAGTATTATCATATTAATATATCCATAACAGGTTCAAGATATCTTCCACAAAGTTAGCACTGGCATATTCTATGTTCTATTACACATTATATAAATAGTTATTGACTGGAACGATCTACTAATACTAACTATAAAGGTCTCACAATGTGTAGTAGATGTTAACAATTAATCATGAACTTTGGAGAAAGTGGAACAGCAATTATACTGTTTGGCTCCCTCACTTTGAATTGATGGGATCTTTAGTTTTCTTGAGAAATGTTTCAACTGTCCAGCAAATGCCCAGATGGAACTATGATCAGCATAGATCTCAGTCACTCCTTGTAATGACATGATCATGCAGAGGTTAGGTGTGGCGGTAAAGTTTATGGCCACTGCCATTGTCATCAGCGACGACAGCATCAATCCCATCTTCTGCATGGGTCTGTAAGAGGGTTGTAAGCAAGTGCATAAACAGCAAAATGAATCCATAAGTCACTGACGGTCCAGCAGGTAGAAGAGTCAGACCAATGGTGTTTAGATCTTTAATTTATCATGAGGATTTTATCAAATGCCTTATTAAAATCCAGGTAGACAAAATCCATCACCCTACCCTCATCAATAATGTTTGTCAGCTCAAAAATCTTGATCGTTGGTAAGACACAACCCGCCATGTAATAAGCCATGGTGACTGTCCTTAATTAACACATTCTCTTACAAATGGGAGTAAAACCTATCTTGAAGAATTTCCTCCAACAGCATCCTAACCATGTATATGGACCTCACGGATCTTTAATTCCCTGGATTTTCTCTACTTCCCTTCTTAATTAAAGGAATTGCAATAACTACTCTCCAGTCCTCCCGGACCTCTGTCAGGGCTAGAGAAGGCGCAAAAATTGTTGTTAAGGCTCCCGCATCCTCCTTTCATGCCTCTCTCATTAATCTAGGATAAATCCCACCAGGTCCTGGAGACTTATCCACCTTAATGCTCTTTGAGAGCCCCAGTACCTCCTCCTTCTTTATCTCAAGCTGCCCTTGCAAATTAGTATTCTCCACACTGATCTCAATGTTGTCCATGTCTATGGCCTTGGTGAAAACAGTTGGAAAGTATTTGTTTCGTTCCTCGCCAACATCCCCAGTCTCCAAGCAGAAATTCCCTTCTTGATTCTTGAGTGGTCCTAGATTCCCTCTTGTTTTTAATTTAGACTAGACCAAGTGCAGACCCGTTGGGTCTGTTCCCGCAACACGCGGTTGCAAGGGGAGGGGGCGGCCTGACATCATCGCACAATGCGACGCGCTAGGCGTACGCTGTCAAGACACTGCGTACGATGTCAAGACACTGTGTACAACGTCAAGACGCTGCGTACGACGTCTTGTACGACGGATTTTATTAAAAATGGGTACAGAAAAATGACTAAATTTATTGAGGAGTGTTTGAGCGAATGTAAAAGTGAAATGGCTAGTGAAATGATAAAAATCTCGGCATGTTAGCGTCTGGTTTTGGCGGAGTAACAAATCAAAGGACAAAAAAATGACTTACACACACGCGCGCACACACACACACACACACACACACACACACACACACACACACACACACACACACACACACACACACACACACACACACACACACACACACACACACACACACACACACACAGTTTTAAAAGTATTTAGATACAGAAAATTTGGGGATTTTCGCCAAAGCCATTTTGTTGTCCTTTTAGCCCTTCTAATCAGCCACTTGTGTTCCTCTCACCTTTGTTTGTACCACAATCTTTTTTTCATCATGAATTTTCTGGAGGAAGCACTGATAAATATATCCCAAATTTATGAGGTAATTTTTATAGACGATCTATGTTTCACAGCAGAGTTGAGATTATCACAGCCCTTTAAACAGAATTCTTTGTTTGAATCCTAATATTGTGAAAATTGAACATGTGATGATTTAATCTTTCAAAGGCAGACTGGCTTAGCTTCTGTGACAGGTGTCTGCCAAGACATGAAATGTCTTCATATTCTCCAGCCCCTATCTATCAGACAGTAGGCACTAGCTTTGATGGGGCATCTTGATCAGCATGACACCTGAAGGATGCTTCATGGCTCTGATTCTATGAAAGGATCTTCTCCCATTAAGTTGATGAACTGGATTGGGCCATTGAAGAATCATCCTATGTACAACCTCTGCAAATAATTCCTTTGCCAGTTCAATAGAGTGAAGCCAGACTAATTTTGCTTCATCCATTTTGCTTCCCAGCAGAGGTGGCATGCAATCTTTTTTTTTATCATCAAATAATTTTCCATGACTTTGTCACACATGGTATTGGTGTAGGGTATCAAATAGTAGGAAACATCTTTAACCTCTTCAATCCACAAGTCAATCCAATTTTTGATCAAAGATAGACACAAGATTCTAGAGTAACGCAATGTGTCAGGCAGCATCTCTGGAGAAAAGGAATAGGTGACCTACACGGGTCTCGACCCGAAATGTCACCTATTCCTTTTCTTCAGTGATGCTGCCTGACCCGCTGAGTTACTCCAGCATTTTGTGTCGATCAGATTCAGATTCAGCTTCAATTTTAATTGTAATTGTCAGTGTACAGTACAGAGACAACGAAATGCATTTAGCATCTCCCTGGAAGAGCGACATAGCAAATGATTTGAATAAATAATAATAAGTGTCCAGGGGGGGTGGTGATTGGCAGTCACCGAGGTACGTTGTTGAGTAGAGTGACAGCTGCCGGGAAGAAGCTGTTCCTCGACCTGCTGGTTCGGCAACGGAGAGACCTGTAGCACCTCCCGGATGGTAGGAGGGTAAACAGTCCATGGTTGGGGTGAGAGCAGTCCTTGGCGATTGAAAATTGAACATGTGATGATTTAATCCTTCAGAGGCAGACTGGCTTAGCTTCTGTGACAGGTGTCGGTGTAAACCAGCACCTGAGTCCCTTCCAACACAATATTAGGTCAACCTCAGTTCTGAAAACACACAACTAGTCCCAAGCTGTTTTTCTCGAGCGTGCTGTTGATGGGATTGATGCACCCTGCACTATTGCTGCTACTCCTGCAAAATCAGGAGCAGACAAATGCCAAATGCTATTCTCGTGGATGTAACTTGGAAATTTCTGCTGCGGTTGGAGGTTGGAATATCCCGGTGGCCTCATAGGCTCCCAGGCTGTCAGAGGAAAAAATCAGCTCTAACTTAAATAGAAACAAAACGTTGCAAAACCTCTCTTGTCAGCCAAGTAATTTTCCTTCAAAGCTTTTCCTTGCTCTAAGCTCTAAATTTAAGCAATTCTGGCAAAGTCAGCTGGTGCAAACAATGGGAAGGCTGCTTCTATTTAATTCTAAATTAAATTGTGAATTAAAGGTGGGAGTAAACAGTTTTAAACACTCCGAACCAGCCTTCCTCATTACTATTTATAAACATGAGTTCCCCAGGAAGTGTTGACTGGCAGAAAAGCTCCAGTTCCAGAAGGCAGCACAGTCATTATAGCGTGGAAATCAAATTTAAGTAGTTTCTACTCTGATTTGCAGGTCTCAGAAAGTCACTGTTTTATCCCATGCCAAATGAGCAGTGGACAAGGATAATACAATTGGGGGCTTAATACAAAAGAAACGAATGGAAATTTTATTTCATCCACTTTATTACGTAATTAATACATACTTAGAAGAAATGGATTCTCAGAATTGGAGGACATCAAAGAAAATAAAATGCAAATTCTCACTGTCTGTTTTTCCAAAAATGGCATGAACTTCCAGAGAAGTCCATGAGGAAGCACAGCATTTTGTATTCAATACTGCAAGAACTGTCGCTTTTTATTAAGCAGCTTACTTTTACCACAGCTTTTGACAAGCTGACGGGAGAGGTTAAATAAACCACTGCCAGGATGACAGAGGTTAACAGACTTACAGCAATTGAGAAGTTCAATGTCACTCAAAGATCAAGAATTCAACCAGACTTTAAGGTGGGCAACTTCAACAACTGTCATCAAAGTTAATTTCTCAAAGTTAATTTATGCCAATGTCTTCATTAACAAGCATGTTCAATAAAGTAAGGTCAATTCTGTATTTGAACTATATTAGGTGCAGTGGATTCCAAATCATGATATTCCAGAAGCGGGAGAAGGTTCGTAAGGTTGCACCAGCCTCAAATTCAGATATTCCCATCACACGCCGATGGGAATATAAGCCAAGAAATATAACTGTCGCTTGGTAACTTAGTCCAGGAAGAAACAAGGTAAACTTTTGTGTGGTAACTCACTTTCAGTAGAAATTGAATATTCAATGAAGGCTGAACCACATTAGAAGGAATTGAGGTTGATAACAAAGCTTTCAGCTGCATATTTCAAAGGTTCAAAGGTATTTTATTGTCACATGTACCTAATAAGATTTACCATACAACCTTACTGAAAAAAACAGCAACAAGACAAACAACTACATAAAAGTTAGCATAAACGATTTTGTGATAATGTAAAGGTGAGAAATGTGAGAAATTTGAATGGTCTAAAGGGCTAAAGAGCTTTCCAGTCAAATAAATACATTTAAAAATGCAGAGCAGATTCTTGTCCACAACAGGGCCCCATAAACTCAAATGCTAAAATGATAAAATTACCTCACTAACCAGACAAATAGTGCTTTTCATGAATTGTATGAAGAGACTTCTACATCCATTTTAACAGGCATCTTATTTTATCGTCTTATGCACCAAACAACATTCCTTTGTTGTATACAGTATTGAAACTGATCTGCCAAATTGGCAATTTACAATATTAAACTGACCCATTTATTTTAAGAGAATGCCTAGGATGAGATCAGGAACAAATTGTGGAAAGGTGTTGGACTCTAGCACTATTGACCAGGAATTCTATAAGACACCAATTATTTTTCATTGTTAAAAAGCAATTGTAAAGTGGAATAATTGAAGCGAATAGTGAAAATGCTGAAGACATTTGAATGGTCTAAAGAGCTTTCCAGTCAAATAAATACATTTTAAAATGCAGAGCAGATACTTGTCCACAACAGGGCCCCATAAACTCAAATGCTAAAATGATAAAATTACCTCACTAACCAGACAAATAGTGCTTTTCATGAATTGTATGAAGGGACTTCTACATCCATTTTAACAGGCATCTTATTTTATCGTCTAATGCACCAAACAACATTCCTTTGTTGTATACAGTATTGAAACTGGTGGGAAAATATACCATTAAAATGAAATTGACAGTAAGAAATGTATCACACGTTTTACAAAGTTTGATCATGCAAGGCTTTTTCTTTTCCTTGGAGAGAATCTATATTTAGTACCTAATGCATTACAATTCAGTAAAAAAAAGAACAGTAAACCATTCAATGATAATCAAGGGAGCTACATACATATAAATTATTGTTATTGCAATACTGGCAACCAAAGCAAAGGCTAAACTATTTTCCATATAAAATTGACAATGTAAGGTTGCTTTTGCTCCATCAGCAACTAGCAGGTGATCAAATGCTGGCTTTTAACTTCCCGCTACACTGTGCCATGTCTGTTGAATATCCATCACTATAACTTCACAGCAAGGCATAGTGATTAGGAAATCAAACTTTAAAGAACTTTAACTATTTGGAAATCAAAATGGTGATCATAAAAATGATGTGCATTTCCATTTATAGCCACAAGAAGCTGGAGCAACTCAGCAGGACAGGCAGCATCTCTAGAGACCCTTCTTCATAAGGTATGAAATATGAAGAAGGGTCTCAACCCGAAACGTCACCTGTCTGCCTGTCCCGCTGAGTTACTCCAGCTTTTTGTGTCTTTCTTTGGTTTGAACCGGCGTCTGCAGTCCTTCCTATTCATTTCCATTTACATCAGAAACATAAAAGAGGAAGCAAAGTCCACACCAAAAGTATCCACTGATATTACAGTATGAACAAGAAATAGAATGGGTCAAGCAGCAAGGACAGATCGCTGATATATACAGTAGTCTAAAGGAGGAGTGGTACAGAAGGTAGTGGGTGATAGGTAGAATCAGATTTTGGGGAGGGAGGGTGGTTTTGGGGGAGGGATTTGGACTAGGATCCCCAAAAAAGCCAGAAAGGGTTTGTGGTCGGTGACAATTTTGAAAAGGTTGCGTAACATGAACTTGTCAAACTTGGTGATCCTAAATATCATTACAATGGTTCCTTTAATCTCAGATCATAGCTTCTCCTACCTTCTGATAGCATGCATCTTCTAAAAGCAATAAGCTTTTGATGGCCATCATCCATAACTGGTCCAATTTCATAAAGAGTGGGGTCAAAAACTTGCATAATCATGCTGAGGGTGTTGTGGGTACCAAGAGGAATTAAGAGCCTGTCCCACTAACGTGACTTTTCAGCGACTGTCTTCGACCTTCAAGCTTGAGGCACTCACCTGAAAAACCTCGAGCTGGATCGACCGTCAGCGATGGAACCGCGAGCCGCCTCGAGTATGCGGGGACTACTCTCGAGCATGAACAAGAGTTACAAAGACCTCCGAGGACCTCGTGTCGACCATGCTGCGAGTATGAGTCGAGGGAAAACTCTTCTAAACTCGCCAATTAGGTTGCTGCAGTGGGACAGGCCCTTTAGCGATGAAAAATGTTCTTACAGAAGTTGACACCCCTGTTACTTTTCTATTTCCCACTACCATGGTTTATCCTTTACAATATCTGAGGCAATGCTCTCAGTACAATTATGAGGTCCACTGAAAGTCCAACCTAGTATTGGGTATTGGTTAGACCGCACAAGGTATTGGTGAGAACACACAGGGTATTGGTGAGACCACACCTGGAGTATTGCGTACAGTTTTGGTCTCCAAATCTGAGGAAAGACATTCTTGCCATAGAGGGAGTACAGAGAAGGTTCACCAGACTGATTCCTGGGATGTCAGGACTTTCATATGAAGAAAGACTGGATAGACTCGGCTTGTACTCGCTAGAATTTAGAAGATTGAGGGGGGATCTTATAGAAACTTACAAAATTCTTAAGGGGTTGGACAGGCTAGATGCAGGAAGATTGTCATAACATTGTATTCCTGGTGGCCTGCAATTGTTGGGTCATGACTGCATACTAAAGGATATGCCTAGTGCGCTTATGGGGTTATATGGGTTTTTAATGCTGTTGGCTTTCTTTCTTCGTGTTTAGCTATGCATTTGCACAGGGTACATCCAACTTGGTAAAAATCTTGCTGAACTCAATGTCAAAGGACACAGTGATGCAGTAAGTAGAGCTACTCCCACACAGCCCCAATGACCTAGCCTCATTCCTCACCTCTGGTGCTGATTGTGTGGAGTTTGTGTGTTCTCTCTGTGACTATTTTGTCTAGGTACTCTGGTTTTCTCCCACATCCCCAAGACATGCAAAATTGTAGAGGCATTGAGTTATACAGCATGGAAACTGGCCCTTCAGTTCAACTCATCCATGCCAAATCAAGATATATATCTGAGCTAGTATCATTAGCCTGCATTTGGTAGATATCCCTCTAAACCTTTTTTATCTCTGTACCTATTTTAAACAGTGAAAATGTGCCTACCTCTATCAACTTCCTCTGGCAGTTCATTGTATATACCTACCACCCACTGTATGAAGAGGTTCCCTTGTAGGTCCCATGTCATTCTATGCAGTCTCACCTTAAATTTGTGCCCTCAAGTTTGAGATCCTCATATACTGGGATAAAGATTATGTGTGTCCCTCATAATTTTAGATACCTTTGTAAGGTCATCATCCTCCTAAATTCCATGGAAAGAAGTCCTAACCTATCCAGTCTTCCTTAAAACGCAAGCCCTGCAGTCCTAATAACATTGACGTGAGTCTTCTCTGCACCCTCTCAAAAATGGAATACATCCTTCCTATAGCAGGACAACCAAAACTGCACCCAACATTAATTGACTGCTGTAAAATCCGACCAGTATACAGGTGACTGTTACAACGGGATCAGCTGATAATGGAAGTAGAATTATCAGTGCAGGATTAGTGCAAATGAGCGATTGATGGTCAGTTGGCCAAAGGTAATCCACCATCAAACTGTCAGTAGCTGCATCAAAGTTGATGTTGGTGTGTGTATGTCAGTAATAATCCCTTTAATTTTAAAACCACAACAAACTGTGGCATAGGTTTGTTTTCAGCTTTGCTTTTTTCTATATTCATTAGCTTTTACATCATGATCAGAAATGCCGGAAACACTCAGCAGGTCAAGTCAAGTGCAGGTGTAGTGTCTGCCTTAAAATGGTAACTATTTTTCTTTTTCCACAGATGCTGTCTGACCTGCTGAATGTTTCCAGGATTTACTGTTTATGTTTCCGATTTCCAGCATCTGAATTGATTTCCTGTTGCAAGTGGTGTGTAAATGCTGAGAATCTATTGGACTAATAATATTCTGGCGTAATTTTTCGGTCCAGCCTTACACACTAAGGCAAAATGTATTTTCTTTTTAGGGTTAAAACATTTGTTTCTGGATTGTGATGGGTAATCTTGAGGGAAACAGTGGATGCTTTTCCTGGCAGCCTCATCTTTTGTGCCACATCCACTCATGTGACTTGAGCTTGGTATCACGATCTTTAGCACTACCATTTGCCCAGATAGAGCATTAATTCCCTCTCAGGGAAAACCTCTCAGCAAAGACAGATGACAACGATGACAATCAGTTCAAGAGTCAAGTCAAGAGTCAAGAGTCAATTTAATTGTCATTTGGACCCCTAGAGGTCCAAACGAAATGCCGTTTCTGCAGCCATACATTACACACAAATAGACCCAGACACAACATAATTACAATTTTACATAAACATCCATCACATAGCTGTGATGGAAGGCCAAAAAAAACTTATCTCTCCACTGCACTCTCCCCCCCCCCGATGTCAGAGTCAAAGTCATAGCCCCCGGCTGGCGATGGCGATTGTCCCGCAGCCATTAAAGCCACGCCGGGTGGTGCGAGGTCGCACACCGGGTCTTGGTGTTGGAGCCCCCGGTGTGCGCTCGCAAGTACCCGCGGCCATTCCAGCCGCGCGGGGCGGTGTAGTGAGGCCCCGCTCCAGTAGCTCTTCGACCCCGCAACTCGGGCGGGAGAATTCTCCGTTGCAGGAGCCCCGAAAAGCGGTCTCTCTCCAGGGAGCCGCGGGCTCCCGGCGCCGCTGTCCGCAGACCCGCAGCAGCAGCCCCCGACTCAGCAGCGGCATCGGCAGCAGCAGCAGCAGCAGCAGCAGCAGCGTTCCTCCACCGCTCCGGTCTCGGCCAGCTCCGCGACGGCAACGGTGAGTCGGCACCTGAGTCCCCGGCTTCTTCCTGTTGGAGGCCGCTCCTCGTTGCGGCCTCAACGACAACGGAACCCGACGAGAAAAAGGTCGGGTCTCCAGTGCAGGGAGAGATTTAAAAAGTTTCCCCCCCCCCCTCCCACCCCACCCCCCCCCCCCCCCCACACACACACCCCAACAAAAAATAACAAAAACTACATTAAAACACAGACAGAAAATAATAAAAACGCGGACAGACTGCAGAGGCCGCTGCTGGCCAGAGCCACGCCGCCTACCGGATACAGCAACACAGCCTTTGGTTAATTGAGGACAAATATATTTGAAGATCAAGGCCTCAAAGTCATGGTCAATCAAGCCGCAGTGATCCTGGCCCTTGTACATGCTTCTAGGACATGGACAATCTACTGCAGGCATCTCAAGGCACTGGAATGTAGGACCTCTACTGCAAAATCCTACAAATCCTCTCTATGGATAAGTGAACCAACATCTATATCTTCTCAGTCAAGCAGTAGTATATTTCATTATGCATGTGCACATTGCATATAATGCACCACATAATCTGGTGTTTAATGGTCCCAACAAAAGAATCAGCATCAGCAGAGAGGAATTCACCACATTTCTTCCACCTGATAGGTACAGGGAAAGGGTGGTTTGAGATTATAGGTAATCTTCCAACTGGTGCAATATCTTGAAGTCTGTCAGTGTCCATCACAAAGTCATGGCCCATGTCTCAGAAGCATATACAAGGGCTTAAATTTCACCGACTTGGTTCCTCCTAATGAAATGGAGAGTTGGTCCAAATGTCTAGCGGCACTATTGGCAACCAAGGTTCCTTTCTGACACTGTGGGCTCCCATTCAATTATTCAGAAGCACATACTCAAAAAGCCAGGTTTACATTCAACTAGCTGCCATAAAATAAGCAACATTTGTACTTAAAAATCAAGGTTAGGCTCACAATTGGAAGACTATTTAATATGCAATTGTTGTTTAACCATTTGACAAAACATAAGGTATTTCGGGCGCCACAGTGGTGCGGTGGTAGATTTGCTGCCTTACAGCGCCAAAGTCCCAGGTTCAATCCTAACTGCAGCTGCTGTCTGTACGGAGATTGTACATTCTCCCTGTAACCGCGTGGGTTTTATATGGGTGCTCTGGTTTCCTCCCACACTTCAAAAAGGTACAGGTTTGTAGGTTAATTGGCTTCAGTAAATTGTCCCTAGTGTGTAGGTTAGCGCTAATGTAAATTGGTTGTGAAAATGCAGTTTTGTTGGAAGCTTTCTTTCTGTTCCAAAATTAAGGTTCACATAAATTATACCACATATGTTGTGACTTTAGTTGGTGCTCCAGAGTACAAGAGGCAACATAATCAACTCCTGCCCTCTGAATTTGAGCAAAGACCTGAGGCAGAAGTATTTAAAGTTATGTAAAATCTATGTTTTGCCAAATATCATTCCAGAGACCTCAGCATATTAATTATTTGATTTTAAAATATAAGTTTAACAATATGCTTTAGCAATTTTTTTCCTTGGCTTCCATTGTTCCTGCACCAATATGATAATAGACATTTTGAGGATGTCCTGCAGAAACCTCCTCCATACAAGAACTGGAAAGGCAAATATATAAATTGGCAGGATTAAGAATGCCATTATAATGGTATGGTGTTATTCATTCATACCTACATATTCATTTATTTATTATCTATGTTTATTTATGAAACAGTTTTTGAAAATAATATAATCCTTGAAAATATAATGATTACTTCCTATAACACATTTTCATCCCATTTTATTAGTTAATTCCCAGTAAAACAACAGCCGAAAAGAGGCCAAGAAGACACAATTCAAAAGGTTAAAAAACATGTGATAGTGAGAATATGTTTGTGTCTGAGTTAAAAGATCACCTATTCCCAAATAACGAGTTGAGAGACTCTTGCCCCATCTCCAGTTAATTCATTTTCAGCCAGTAGTTCTAAACACATTTAAATACCAGCAATAGAGAGTTGAACACTGCCTCCAAATGAATGCCACTGAATTTTGGAAGCAAAATGCAATGCATTGCTGGTGCTGATGATCTCCAAAACCAATTCCTCCCTTTCTTAAATCTCTTGAGGCTATCTCAGTTCTTCTGAATGTTTTGCTACATATTCCGATGTGTCTACGACTTAAGATATACTTTTGGAGATGAAACAAATCAAATACATGAAATTTAAGACAACAGACTTAATTCGAACAAAATCAAATAACTTGGTTAGAAATTCTATGAAGTGACTCAATATTTTTAGGTATTATTGGATTTTTATGTTAGGAAAAGAATTTATAAATAGGATCAGCAACTCTGTGTGTACAGAGAACAATTTAGTAAATTACAACGTGAACTTCTATGGTTACAATGGTTTATGTGACAGAAGAGAATTGTGCCTGACCGATTCCTGATGAAAGTGTAAGACATAGAGAGGTTCTTCCTTCTTGCTGGCCAACACCTGTACAGGTGTACCAAACAAAAATGGTTTACACCATAAAATAACAGTCATGTTGCTTGTTAGTTTAGTTGAGAGATACAGCGCGGAAACATAACCTTCACCCACAGAGTTCTTGCCGACCAGCGATCTCCGTACACTAGCACTATGCTGCACACGAGGGACAATTTACAACTTTTAACCAAAGCCAATTAACCTAAAATCCTCTATGTCTTTGGAGAGTGGAAGGAAACCAGAGCACACGGTGAGAACTCATATAGTCATGGGAGAACATGCAATTTCCATGCAGACTGCACCCGTAGTCAGGATCGAAACCGGGTCTCCAGTGCTGTTGGTAGAAACTCTACCCTGTGCCACCATACCATGCTTTTGTACATCATTGAGAACTTTGCCGTGGCATTAATCGGTGCGCAACATACACTTGATACTGCTGTCAGCTATTCTGGCTATATATGCATTACGATTGTGCCTTGGCAGGGGAGAAAGCCTTTAGCAGAGGCTGAAGGCCTGGTTTAGGAAAAGAATTGTGACCATATCCCTGTCTGAACTGATGTGCAGACTTGTTCCAGTAATGTAATGCCTGGTATATTCAAGAAATATATCACACTTGTCTATCTGCCAAGTAGGTATTCCTCTGTGTAGAGTTCTGATGATAGCAATCTCTGCCCCAGGAACCTATCTGTCATTCTACAATGTTCCATAAACCATCAGAAAAGCCCCATGTACATCTCCATAATCGATCTGCTGCACAAGCAAATTTGCCATAACTCAGCTTCACTCTGCCATCTTCAGAACTCCTGCTATGTTGGATATTGCAGGACAAAGTTTATGCTCTATGCAAACTTGGGAGCAATATGCAATTCCTGCAGGACATTGAAGGAGACCGTGTGAAGTTTATTTCCACGTAGAGGTTATATAATCCACATAGTGGAAGGAAAGGAAATTAACAAATCACTGAGGAAAATTTGTACGTTCGTGGGGAAATACAGTAAGTGGCCCTGCCCAATATCTCTTGATTACCAAGCAATGTAAAATTCCCTGTCCAAATGTAAAGGTCAATTTTTAGAAAAAATTGAAATAAGATTAAACAATTCAAGATTATTTACAATATTAATGATAAAATATTGATTCTATCCTTTTTTTTGGAAGAGAGCTGTTTCCATCAATGGTGACACAAAGGAGGTGAGAGTAAGTTAGTGAGGGAAGAACCTGTCCTCAAAGCTCCACCAAAACTGCACTAAAAGCTACCATGTGGAGGCTCTCACTGAAACATATCTGGATGTGACTGTAGAGGGCTAACATTGTGAACTTGGAATTGAATGCTCAATGTCGCTGAACACTGATTTTCACCATCCATCTCATATTTAACAAAAGTGCCAATTATTCCAACAAGGAATTAATATTGGCACAAATCTTTACACTATGTATCCAAATTAATGGAACTTTGGGAGGGCATTATTAAATCTCTCTGCTTACCCAGCAGCAAAACTTAGTAAATAAATGAAGGATATTAACAAAATTACCTGTAATGAACTTCAGTACAATTATCTTATAACTGGAGAAATATTTGGCAGCTCAGGGCTTTGGCTAATCTCTCCCATCTGGAACCCATTTATTGGCATTCTAGTAACAAAACAGTTAGAAGGTTCAGGCCTGTTACAACATTTTTCACCCAAACATAACACTGCTAATTATTTTTTTTCAGAGAACACCGCTTAAGCAAAAATGTTCTGTGATCCTGCGATTTTTATTGTACCTATAACATTGCAAACATCATTATAATATTAATTAAAAACAAATTTTGCTGTGCGTTGTAAAGCTGGAAAATAGGCGCTCTCTACTGCAGGCAGAAAAAGCAGGAGATGACTATTATCCCTATTCCGCAAAGAAACATTAACACTTCCATCGCTCTGATGTGAGGCCGTGTTACTTACAACATTAGTGCACCATGATGTTTAATGTCACCCCTGACCATAATTATAAGTCTGTGGAAACGAAAGATTTACTGAATTCAGTCATGGTATACAGGCGTCAAATGCCTACATTTATTGTCTCATTTCTAATTCTCCCTGAACTAAGGAGGAAAACCAGATAAGGGTGGCAGATGTTCTTCCCTAAAGGGCATTAATGAATCAGGTGGGGCTTTAGCAGTAGCATCATTGGCTTTAAAAAATATATATATATTTACTTAAATTTAAATTCTCTGCCAGGGTGGTATCTGAACCTATGCCCTTAATCAATGGCCCTGAGCTCCGCTGAGCCAGTAACCCAACCAAAAGGCTGCTGAACCATTACCTCTGGTAGTAAAGAGTTAGGAGCAATAAAATATCCCTGAATGAAGCGAGCAGCAGCACATATATTTCATAGTGTGGCACAGTAAACTGCCAATGTGTTGGGTACAGGCAGAGCAGAATAGAAAAGAGGTTGCAATAGATGATTCTATAAGTAGGGAGATAAAGGAAGCCTTCTTCAGCTATCAGGGAGAAACATGGGGTGTACAGTTCACAACACCAGGGAACGGGATATAGTGAGGTGGTTGCCGCTGGAGAAAGTTAGTTATTTTCCTGTCCTTGTTAGAACAAGTGGAACATAATGGAAGATGGAATTTGCAAGGAAGGAAACAAGCATCAGCATAAATTAATGTAAAACAAACATAGAATAGACAAGTTTCAATGGCCAAAGAATACAGAGTTATGGGCCTGTCCCACAGACGATTTTTTAGGTGACTGCAGGCGACTGGGCTGTCGCCACATGGTTGCCAGGGGATCGCCTGTATGGTCGTGAGTAGTCATTCTGGTCGCCACAAATTTTTCAACATGTTGAAACATTTTCGGCGACAGTGGGTTTGATGCATATGAATGTATCTTGAATTCTCCTGATGTAGGTTGTCGCCGGTGACGTATGTTCCCGCCGGTGCTGACTGGTGAATTTCATTGACACATTGGAAAAACCCACAGCCCCAGACACCACATGAGAAGGCAGTTGCCAACTTCCTGGCATTCTTGAATAGTGAACTGCTCAAGATACTGGAATACATGTGGTCCAACTTCACCTGCCATGACAATGGTCCATAACTTCTCGCAGCCGATAAATATTTTAAGCAGTTTTTGTGGAATTTTGGGAACATTTGACATTAATACTTTACCTTTAAATTAATGTTTTTGTATGAAATATTCACAATGAATTCACGTGTGTTGCAGACTCTGCAGCTGATGGGATACATAGGACAGCAACAGATGGCACAACCACAGATGGGACTGATGGGACCACCATATCAGCAGGCATACCAGGTATCTAATTTCATAATACTTTTTGTGAATTGGACTTGAAATTCTTTGTCACACACAGCTTGTGAAATGTTTTAATTTATTTGCCTTTCATTGTCTAATATTGTTATGTTTCTGTATTGCAGCGAAAGTCACTGATGGGACCACCACAGATGCCACCACCAGTGATGTCATGCTCACCGATGGCCAGCTTACCCATGGCAAGGTCACCCTGTTCCACAGCACAGTAGGTAGCCACTACTTCCATATACACTGCCTGGCAGCCTGCAAGTCTAGTGGCTGCTCTGCACTCTCATCTGCATTCAAAAACTACCCCAGCCTGGACACACCCAGACCTGCACCAGTGACAGGTGGTACCCACACAACAGAGATGCAGGACACAAGTGGGCACTTGTATTTGGGTTTTACAGGATTAATGGACACAGATCACACATCAGTGTAATGTGTCCATGATTGATGTTAAGTCCTGTATGTTTTGTACGTGTATTATGTTTGAAGTGGGTGGGTGCTGCCAATTCACACGCACACTAACCGCCCCCCCCCCAAACACACAGGGGGTAGAGTGGGCTGAGAGGGGGCTAGGGGGGAGACTGGGTGGGAAGAGGGGAGGGAGGGGAGACCGCTGGGTCCCAGCGAGTAGAGGCGATGAGAGGAGGTGGGGAGGAGAGGAGGAGGAGAGGGGGGAGAGGAGGGGGAGAGTTGAGGGGGGAGAGAGGAGGGGGAATGGGGAGAGAGGGGGGGGGGGGAGGGGAGGGGCTTGAGGGGGGGGAGAAGGGGGTAGAGGAGGGGAGAGGGGTTTGGAGGAGGGGAGAGGGGGTTGGAGGAGAGGAGAGGGGAGTTGGAGGGGGGGGAGAGGGGTTGGAGGGGTGAGAGGGGAATTGGTGTGGGGGTAGAGTGGATTGGAGGAGGGAAGAGGGGGGTTGGAGGAGGGAAGAAGGAGGGTGGAGGAGGGAAGAAGGAGGGTGGAGGAGGGGATAGGGGTCTGGCGGGAGAGGGGGGAGAGGGCAGAGGGGGATAGAGTGGGGAAGCGGAAGAAGGGAGGGAGAGGGAGGGGAGAGGGGGAGAGGTTCCCGTCCATTCAACGCGTGGTTGCGGGGGGGTAGGTTGCAGCGTCACACACCCACAAACCACCACCCCCCCCCCCCCACACCCCCACACACACACACACACACACACACCCACAAACCCACCACCCCTCCCCCCACACACCCACACATTAACCACCACACCCCCCCCCCCCAACACACACACATTAACCACCCCCCTCCCCCCACACACCCACACACACACAACACATTAACCACCACACCCCCCCCCCAACACACACACACATTAACCACCCCCCCCCCCCACACACCACACACACACACACACACATTAACCACCACACCCCCCCCCCCCCCCCAACACACACACACACACACACTAACACCCACCCCCCTTGATATTATATTAATATTATTAATTGGCTCCTTTTACAGGAGGGGAGAGGGGGTGGAGATGGGGAGGAGAATGTGGAGGGGGGGTTGTTGAGCAGAAGGGGGAGGGGGAGGGAGGAGAGAAGGTGGTAGAGGTGGGGCGGAGAGGGGAGGGGGGGGGGGGGGAGAGAGTGGAGGGGAAGAGAGAGGTGGGGGAGAGAGAGGAGAGGGGGAGATAGGAGGGGGAGAGAGAGGAGGGGTAGAGAGAGGAGGGGAGAGAGAGGAGAGGGGAGAGAGAGAAGGGGAAGAAGAAGTGGGGAGAGAGAAGGGGAGAGGGGGAAAGGCAGGGGTTGGCGCTGGTCACTGTGTGGGGTTGAGAGTATGTACTGGTGTATTATAAAGATACTTGATATAGTGTAATTTTTGTTTATGATTTGATGTGTTGTATCGTATGTTTGTGTCATAGAAACATAGAAACATAGAAATTAGGTGCAGGAGTAGGCCATTCGGCCCTTCGAGCCTGCACCGCCATTCAATATGATCATGGCTGATCATCCAACTCAGTATCCCGTACCTGCCTTCTCTCCATACCCCCTGATCCCCTGGGCCACAAGGGCCACATCTAACTCCCACTTAAAGATAGCCAATGAGCTGGCCTCAACTACCCTATGCGGCAGAGAGTTCCAGAGATTCACCACTCTCTGTGTGAAAAAAAGTTCTCCTCATCTCGGTTTTAAAGGATTTCCCCTTATCCTTAAGCTGTGACCCCTTGTCCTGGACTTCCCTAACATCGGGAACAATCTTCCTGCATCTAGCCTGTCCAACCCCTTAAGAATTTTGTAAGTTTCTATAAGATCCCCTCTCAAATCTCCTAAATTCTAGAGAGTATAAACCAAGTCTATCCAGTCTTTCTTCATAAAGACAGTCCTGACATCCCAGGAATCAGTCTGGTGAACCTTCTCTGCACTCCCTCTATGGCAATAACGTCCTTCCTCAGATTTGGAGACCAAAACTGCATGCAATAAAGTTTGTGAAGTGTCGAATAAAGTTTTTGAAAAAAAAGGCAGGGGGTGGAAGGGAGGGAGGGAGAATAGAGAGAGAGAGCAGAGGGGGAGAGAGAGAGAGAGAGAGAGGGGGGGAGGGGGGGGGGGGAGGAGGAGGGGGGAGAGAGAGACAGAGGGACGGAAGGACAGGTAGGGAGGGGGAGGGAGAGAGGTGGAGGGGGAGGGAGAGTGGAGTGGGGTGGAGAGGAAGGGGTGGAGAGGGAGGGGGTAGATAGGGAGGGGGGGGTAGGGCAACTTGCTCTATTTGATTTTATTTTTTTTTTTTTTTTTTGTATTTAATTTTTTATTATTGGAGATAGGTACATGATCTATTACATCTATTACATCATTATTACATCATTTTTAAATTGATAATATTGTCAGTTATTATTACATTGTCTCCAATACTTTTTGCATTTTTCTTCATTTTTTTTTTATAACTAGATAGGGCTAAAGGGATAGATGAAATAGAGAGAGGGAAGAAGGAAAAAGAAAACTAAAATAAAAAATAAAAAAAGGAAAAGGAGTGAAAGAGGTAGTTGAAGAAGAATGGAAAAATTTGTTAAAGTTTAAAAACATCATTCGAGATATGTTCGTACATTTCGAAGTATAGCATTTCATCCAATCTTTAGTCCGGGTGCTAGTCAGGTTCCTGTGCTGAACTATTCTAACCCTTTAAATAATCAATAAAAGGAGACCATGTTCCAACGAATAATTCCTGTTTATCCAACAGGGAAAATCTGATTCTTTCCATGTTTAAGGTCTCCGTCATTTCTATAATCCACATTTTGATTGTGGGGGCCGTAGGGCCTTTCCAAAATTTTAGGATTAATTTTTTTCCTGTTATTAAACTGTAATCGATAAAGTTTCTTTGTGTTATTCTAAGTGTTTGATTTGATTCTAATATTCCGAATATTATTAATTTTGAGTTGGGTTCCAGTTGTGTGTTGATTACTTTGGATATTATACTAAAAATATTTACCCAAAATTTTTTAATTTTTTGTACAGTTTGTAAACATGTGCGATAACGTAGCTTCTAAATGTTGACATTTATCACATATAGGTGAGATATGTTGAAAAATTTTATGTAATTTTGTTTTGGCGTAGTGTAACCTATGTATTACTTTAAATTGTATTAGAGAATGTCTCGCGTTTAGTGAACATTGATGTATGTGTTGTAGACTTTCTTCCCAAGTGTCTTTCGTTATTACCTGGTTTAATTCTTTTTCCCATGCTTGTCTGTGTAAGTCCGTCAAAGGAATGTCACTATCTAATAAGATATTATATATATAAGATATTAATTTTTCTGTATTAGGATGCTTATTCCAACATTCATCTAGAATCTCTGGGTTTCTATTTCGAAAATTTTTAGAATTCGATTTAACATAATCTCTGAGTTGAAGATATCTGAAATAATCATTTCCTCGAAGTCCATAAATCTGTTGCAACTCCTGAAATGTCAAAAAAGAGCCTTCTTTGTAAAGGTGTCCTATATTTTTAATTCCATTATTCTTCCATTGTGTAAAACCCCCGTCTAAACATGAAGGCTTAAACAATGAGTTATTCACAATTGGAAGAAAAAGAGATAAGTTATCTAATTTTAATGTCTTTTTTAATTGTTTCCAAATTTTTATAGCACTAAATATTATAGGGTTTTCCTTATAAATTTTCTTGTTTAATTTAGACGTAGCAAATAATATCGCACCAATATCATAAGGCATACAATCTTCCCTTTCCAGTTTTAACCAGTCTGGTTGCTGGTCTATTTCTCCCAACCAGAAGTTCATATTTTTAATATTAACTGCCCAGTAATAAAACAAAAAGTTAGGTAAAACCAAGCCTCCATTATTTTTTGATTTACACAGGTGTCTTTTGCTTATCCTATGATTCTTATAATCCCAGATAAAATCATTAACAATAGAGTCCAATTTTTTAAAGAAGTTTTTTGCCAGGTATATCGGAATCGTCTGAAAAAGGTATAATATTTGCGGTAAAAAAATCATTTTTTTGGCATTAATTTTACCAACCATTGAAATAGGTAATGTTTTCCAGTATTGGATATTCTTATGTAATTTATTCAATAATGGGGGGAAATTTGCTTTAAATAATGATGTATATATCTTAGTTACATAGATACCTAGATATTTAAATTTTTCATTTACTACTTTAAATGGGAATTGTTGTATTATCTGTTTGTTATGTTCCCTTATTGGCATAATTTCACTTTTATTCCAATTTATTCTGTATCCTGAAAGTGCACCGAATTGGTTTATTAGTTTTAATAGGTTTGGGATACTAATTTCTGGTTTTGTGATGTAAATTAATACGTCATCTGCATATAGAGAAATTTTATTCACTGTGTCTTTACTGTTATACCCATATATTTCCGGATGCCCCCTAATTCTTTCTGCAAGTGGCTCAATTGCAAGTGCAAATAGTAATGGAGATAACGGGCATCCTTGTCTACACCCTCTAGATAGACTGAATTTAGATGACAGTCTTTGGTTGGTAAGTATTCTGGCTGTAGGATTTGTGTATAGCAGTTTTATCCATGTGCAAAATTTCTCCCCTAGCTGCATCTTTTCCATCACCGAAAATAAATAAGGCCATTCGACCTGATCAAATGCTTTTTCAGCGTCAAGTGAGATTATTGCTAAATCTTCATTAATAATTCTCTTGGTATATATAATATTAAATAATCTTCTTAGGTTATAATATGAATACCGTTTCTGAATAAAGCCTGTTTGGTCAGGGTGTATTAATTTATTCATCACTGTACTTAATCTACGTGCTAGTATTTTAGTTAGTATTTTCTGGTCTGTATTCAGAAGTGCAATTGCTCTGTATGATCCCGGATCTTCCGGATCTTTATCAGCTTTAGGAATAAGCGTTATTATAGATTCATTTAAGGTATCTGGGAGTTTCTGTTGGGTGTAGATATAATCATATAGTCTTTGCAAGCGTGGGCACAGCAAATCATGAAATTTCTTGTAAAATTCTGAACCTAGACCATCTGGCCCTACTGCCTTACCATTTTTAAGAGAGCCAATAGACTCCTCAATATCCTTTATCGTAATTTCCCTTTCTAATAATTCTCTATCCTTTGAATCTAAACCTTTTAAATTACATTTTATTAAAAAATCTGCTATTCCTTCTGATTGTGCTACAGTTTTAGTTGAATAAAGGTTATGATAGTATTGTAGAAATCTATCATTTATATCCTTGGGCATTTTTAATAATTCTCCTGTCTCTGTTCTAATTTTATGAATTATTTTTTCCCCTTCCATTTTTCGCAGCTGGCGTGCTAATAATTTTTGTGGTTTGTCTCCAAATTCAAACTGTAATTGTTTGGTTTTTTGATAAAGTTTTATTACTTGTTCTGAGTACATTTTATTTAATTTATATTTCAGTACAGCAATTTTATTATGTTTTAACGTAGATGGCGTTCTCGCGTTTTCTGTATCTAGTTGCTTAATTTCACTTTCCAGTGCTTTTTGTTTAATCCTGTTTTCTTTATTATAAAATGCTTGGGCAGAGATTAATGTACCTCGAACATACGCTTTGAACGTCTCCCACATAAGAGAAACAGGTGTGTCAGGGTTGTCATTTACCTCAAAAAATATTTGAATTTGTTTAATAATATATTCCTGGCATGATCTTTCGTTCAAGATTTGCGGGTTAAGTCTCCAATATGTTTGTTTCTCGGACATTCCATTTAATTTAATCATGAATGTTACCGGTGCGTGATCTGAGATTATAATGTTATGATATTTTGAATTATAAGTAAATGGAATAAACGTAGAATCAACTAAAAAGTAATCTATTCTTGAGTATGTTTTGTGTACTGGTGAATAAAATGAATATTCCCGTCCGGTTGGGTTTTCTATTCTCCAGATATCCTTAATATTAGTGGTATTAATAAATGAATTTAAAAAAACACTTGAGTTGGATGTTGATTTTTTTTGCCTTGATGATCTATCTAAGTATGGGTCTAATGTACAATTGAAGTCTCCTCCAATTATTAATTTGTATTGTGCAAATTCAGGAATTTTATTAAATGTTTTGTTAAAAAAAGTGGGGTTATCGAAGTTAGGCCCATAAACATTTAGAAGGATCACTTTTTCACCATTTAACTCTCCAACCACTATAATATATCTGCCATCCATATCCACTATTATTGAGGAGGTCGCAAAAGGAATTCCTTTACGAATTACTATTGCTACTCCTCTTGACTTGTGGGAAAAAGAAGAATGATATGATTCAGCGATCCACTTAGCTTTAAGTCTGTGTTGTGATTCCTTTTTAAGATGTGTCTCTTGAAGAAATATTATATCTGTTTTGATTTGATTTAGGTGTGCCAAAACTTTACTTCTCTTAATTGGTTCATTGATTCCCTTGACATTCCAACTACAAAATGTTATTCCCTGACCCCTTCTTGTCATGTTAGCATCTTGCATATTGCTTTTGTGGTGGTCTATAATCGGGTAGAAGGAACAACACATAGAACCTGACCCTGCTCCCAAACCTCAGATAGATGAATTTAAATTCAAATACATCATTCTTCCGATCATATCTCCTTGCCTTGGTCTTGTTTTTCCATTCAAACCTTGAGTTAAAGAAGTATTTAAAGAAAGAAAAGTGATAGGGTTGGTTAGTGTAGGGTGAAGAAAAAAGAACTACATCTACAATTAGTGTAGTTAGTGATAGCCACACTAACGTGGCTAGAATTCTAAAGACTTCCGTAGCCTTTGTAAAATGAGAAAATTCCCAGCTCCGTGCCCGAGGAAGAGGAAAGAAAAAAAAAAAAAAAAAAAGGGAAATTATATTTAACATTCAATCAACTTCTTTGGGAGTATCAAACTTATTTACCTAGTCATACTTATACCCACACAATATATATACACCTACCTACGTACACGTATATATATATATATATGTATGCATACCCACATGTATACTAGTGTCAACACGTAACCCTGCAGAAAGGTTCAAGACAGCAAAATGATTTTAAATTGAAAGATAGAGCGAAAAAAAGAAAAGGAAACCCGTCAATCATAATTATCATATAGGTTGATTTACCTCTTACATATCTTTCTATATACTATATTATGTAATTCCTTTCTTCATTTATCAAAGACTATTAGTTATTGATCATTGTTATCCATCTTATACCGTATTAACTTTTATAAGAATTAATAATGTTAATAATTTTAGTGGAAATAAGGATATTTAATAAGTATTAGTTGTTACCTATATAGTTAAATATGAATTTACATATAATAGTAATGATTAGTAACCTAAAAAGAGCTAAAACAAAAAAGAGAGAAAAGAGGGAAAAACCCTCGAAAAATCGCAGTTTTTGTCCAGTGTCCTCCATCATTTTCGATTTCCAAGTGTCTATAAAGTTCTTGAACGAATTTTAAAGGTCCTTTTAGATCTGATGGTCATCTTAGTCCTTGGCTCCTAAGGGGTGGTGTGGGTTCTTCAGTCTGTAGGCACGTTACCAACTACCTTGGCGTATTCGAGTGCTTTTTCGTGCTCTGTAAAAAAGAACACATTGGAATTGTAGGTGACTCTTAGCTTTGCGGGATAGAGTAGGCTGTATTTCAAATCCGGTACACTCTTCAATATTCTTTTGGTCTCGTTGAACAGCATTCTTTTCTTGAAGACCTCTGTCGAGTAATCTCGGTAGATGCTAAATCTCTCGCCTTCAAAAAAAAGTTGACCGCTCCGAACACTTTTCTTCATTATTTCATCAAATTCATGATCCTGTAGGACTTTTACAATAATTTGTCTTGGATGGACATCATCTTGAGTACGACGTCGCTGCGCTCTATGGGCTCGGCCGAGTAGAGGTTTGTGATCCAATTTTAGGACTGTATGTAGTAGGTCTGCCACAAAATCCCGAGTACCCATTTCCTTCTCCCTTCCTTCCTTCACCCCTACAATTCTTAGGTTCTTTCGTCTTTGACGCCCCTCCAGATCGATACATTTATCATTTAATTTGCTCACCATGTTTGTGAGGCGTTGGTTTTCAGTAAGGAGCTGATTTACTGTTTCTGCACTCGTCATCGCACATTTCTCAAGCTCGGTTATCGCTATTCTGTGTTGATCGAGTTCTTGGCGAATGGGGTCCACCTCTATTTGAGCCTTTGTTTCCACCGAAACAAGTCTGGCTTCCATCACTTCCATCTGGTCTTTGACCTCTTCCTCCCTCGTCCTCTTCCAGTTTTCAAACATTTGTTGAACTGTAACGAGCATTTCTGCTCTAAAATCTACCTTGAAGGTGTCTAGTGATTTTTGAAATTTCTCACTAAAAGTCTTCATTTCAGCAGCCAGACAAGTCTTCATTTCAGCAGCCAGAAAGATTTTAAGATCTTCCATTTCCCCTTTTTTCCCCCCTTTAATCTTCCTTGGAAGATCTTCCTGGGCCATCGTTGTAACTGAGGCCGAGGCTTCTGTAGGGCCTTCCTCTTCCATCTGGGGTCTTCCTTTAGCCGATTTTTTTGTTGTTCCACGGGGGGGGGTGTGTTGTAGCGACATACCTTAAGTCGCAGGTCTGATGACGTCACGCAGGCTGCCGTTTCAGATTGCGATCGCTGCAGGTAGGTCCCGATTTTTCTCCCGTTTTTTTGTTTTCCTCGGTACGGAGCTGGTTGGCGCTGGACTTAGTTCTCCATAGCGCCACCGGAAGTCCCCTATTTGATTTTATTTGATTGTGCATGCCAGGTTGATTGCATTCGTGGGACCAGATGAAGGAGCGAGGAGAGAGGGGCGAGGAGAGGGGGGGGGGGAGAGAGTGTGAAGAGAGGGGTGAGGAGAGAGTGGTGAGGAGAGATGGGTGAGGAGAGAGGGGGAGAGAGGAGTGAAGATAGAGTAGTAAGGGGAGAGAGGTGTGATGGGGAGGAGAGAGGGGGAGAGAGAGTGAGAGAGAGAGGGGGTGAGGGAAGAGGGGTGAGGAGAGAGGGGTGAGGGGAATAGGGAATGGGGGAGAGAGGGGGGAGGAGAGAGGGACAAGGAGAGAGGGGGAGGAGAGAGGGATGAGGTGAGAGGGGTGTGGAGAGAGGGGGAGAGAGGAGTGAGGAGAGAGGGGTGTGGAGAGAGGGGTGTGGAGAGAGGGGTGAGGAGAGAGGGGTGAGGAGAGAGGGGTGAGGAGAGAGGGGTGATCACGTGCTTCGACATAGGCGGTGGGGGGTGGGGCTGGGGCTCGTGCAAAGGCATATGTAAATGGTTCCATTGCGATTGGACATCTGTGAGCATTGGGCATTGTGACATCACACGATGGAACATTCACCAACGTTCTATGGGCGAGAAGCAGTTTGATGTTTTTAACATTTTGAAATTTTTTATGTTTTTACCGAAAAAGCAGGGATGGGTTGAACCGAATGCTCTAATTTTCCTAACATTAAGAGGAGGAGGAAAAACTGTTTATGTAAAAATTGTTTAGTTTGGGCAAATTTTGGAGGAGGAGATTCACAAATGCCTAATATGTTTATTTTTGTATGCCCAGTTGTATGTTTGTTATAATCTAATAATAAATCAAACTTTCTTTATGTTAAAGTTATGATTCTTCCTAGATTTATTATAGATCATTTCAATTTTAATGTGATTATAATATTTTTGTATAGACTGTTGTATGTTCTTATCAACCTTGTTTGTTTCAATATAATTAAAGGAAATGCTTGACATTTTGATGGCAAATTGATGTATGAAGATGGTATATTTCAGATTAGTGTCTCGTAGCATTACTTTCAAATATTTAAATATCATTTTTTTAATCAATAAAACAAACACAAACACAAGCATTGCACTGCATTGAAAAGCAAACTCTTTTCATATATTTTCATCAATAAAACAAACACCAACACAAGCATTGTACTGCATTGAAAATTATAGGAAAACTGTGATTCCATTGTTTTAGAGGCTTCAGTTGTCGCTGAAAGGGTCTTAGCTTATCGTAGCTTGTTGCGGGAGGAGGTAGGTTGACTTTGGTTGTCATACGTTGTCCTCTGTGTTGTCATAGGTTGTCGTAGGTGTCGTCGAAGGTTGTCGTAGGTGTGGTCGTAGGTGGACAGCCTAGTCACGAAGATTGTGGTCGCCGGTTGTTGGTAGCTTGTCGCAGCTGGACGTCGACTAGGTGGTAGATTGTTGTAGCTTGTCATAGACATTGTCGTAGGGGAGGGTCCAGTCTCCGGTTTTTCGGTGACCTGCTACAACTATGACAGTCGCCGGCAGTCGCCTAAAAAATCGCCTTAGTGGGACAGGCCCATTAGAAAGGTTAAAATGTTAGTAAATAAATGTAACTATTAGTGAGTGATGTAAGGAGTGTCATTTATAAATGGGGTACTGGAAGCAAAATGATTACTTCGTAAGTAGTTAGACATGGTACGAATTACTATGTGATGTTTTCAGAAAATAAAACATGCCTCGGAATTAAATATTGTACAGTACAACATATTTAGTAATGATAGGGAAGGCGAAGGGGAAGCTTGAGTTTGTATGAAACATAAAACAAAGGTAATAGAAAAAATGTGGCTCCACACAGTAAGACAAAATGGAATCCAGTTGCACTGATGAACAATATAATAAAGAATGAATCATGCAGCAAGGGGTTATCTACAAATCACCTGAAAAATATACAAACAAATTGTGGAAACTCATAAAAATCAGTGAATATTAATCATGGTGAATTCCAATTATTCTAAATCTAATTGACACAGGGGTAATAAGTAAGAATTCAAACAAGAAATAATTCACTATTAGATCTAGAATAAACCAGAGCAGATAAAAGTTGCTAAATTTAGATACATTTCGATAGTGATAACCATACTATCTCTATTCATTGAGAAAATAATTGAGTACATAATGGTGGTAAAGACCAAAGTAATGGATTGGACAACATACAATTTTTAGAGGTTAAGAATAAAAGATGGGAAAATGCAGCAAACATGGATATGCAGAAAATGGAGGATATGGATCATGTGCAGCCAGAGGTGATTAGTTTAACTTGGCTATTGTTCAGTGTGGACATTGTTTCCTGTGCTGTTCTGTTCTATGTTCTATAACGTCAGCAAACAATATGTAAAATAGCAGCAGAAAATATTTTTTTTTTAATTGTGTCAGGAATAGTTGATTTAGTTTAAAAGTAAGATCGAACAATAAGTCAGTGGGATATAGTTTAAGAGTTCATTGTTTTGCAGAATTATTGAAAGACAGCAGGAGAAATCAGGCTTAGGAAGAAAATAATGCAATTAGGAGAGAAGTCTAAGGAAACATTGGCTTTTAAAAGACGACCAATATTCTGGGTGCTTTGGGAGAGCTCATTGTTACCGTCGTTGACAGGTCTAGTGATGGATTTATGAAGCCAACTGTGCAGTTGTCACTTATGCCCGGATCAGTGACTATAGGAGATGAAAAAAAAAGTCAGAAATATATCCTTCACAGTTTCAGTGTGACATTTCCCATTCTAACACCAGATGGAGGTTTATGGCACCATAGAACATTCTTTCCTTAAGCAGTGCTCTCTGAAAAAAATATTACCAGTGTAATGTTCAAGTGAAAAGTGCTGCAACAGAATTAAAACTGCAATTTTTTTGTGATCTTTCTCGGTGTGATTATTAATGTTAGTGTCTAGGTTTAGTTCTGTGGGCCCTTGTGTACATTCTTTGCTTTTGTCTTTGATTGAAGCAAATTTGATTGAAGCACTTGTGTGGGACGAAGAAATATTGTTTTTCATAGGTATACAGTAAAAGATGACTGAATGATTATCAGTATAAACTTATTGAAATTAGGAGAGAAGTCAAAGAAAACATTGGCTCTTAATAAAGGAGCAATATTTTGGATGCTGCTACTCCTCGTGAATGAAAATCTTCACTCGTCACACTGCAATCTCTTAAATCAAGTGAGGACTGTATAAATGTGGGGGTGCAGTTCACGCTACATCTTAGTCCACTCTTGTTATTCTCCTTATGGATGCTTTTTCTTATTCTTGGATAATCCACCAAGGTGGAGCTGAAGCCATGCGACTGGTCCCAGACTTGGATCTGCGATCATTAATTACAATTGCGCCACTTTTTTAAATCTTTATTTCTTTCATTGGACAAAACATTATTCCTTTTAACTGTGTCTCCACACTGTGGGTAGCTTAATTGTAATCATGTATAGTCTTTTCACTTACTGGATAGACTGCAACAAAAAAGCTTTTCACTGTACCTGCACTGGTCGGCATGGTTCTTTTTGACTCGTAGTGCAGTGGAGTGGGGTCGCTATGTAGTTACAGGCAGTCGAAGGCAGCCATAGGCAATCTCCTTCGCTGACCAGGCATTTTAATTGGCTCATGGGAGTTTTCAGGACCAAGGGAAAACGACCGGTAGGTTAAATGCCCGCTAAACTTTATTATACTTCTTAAAAGTGTTTCCCCCCCCTTCTCTCCCCCTCCCCCTCCCCCCCCCCCCCCCTCTCCCCCCCCCCTTCGCCCCCCCCATTCCCCCTCCCCCTCTCTTCCCCCCTTCTTCTCCCCCCCCTTCTTCCCCCCCCTTCTCCCCCCTTCTCCCCTTCTCTCCCTTCCCCCCCTTCTCCCCCCTCCCAACTCTTCTCTCCCCTTCTCCCCCCCCCCCCCCGTCCGCACTCTCTAAAGGACTTACCGTACACTGTGGCAGCCGTTTACCTTCCTCGTCATCGCGCAGTCAGCACTCCCCTGCTTTCCTTGGCTCCGCTTTTGCAATGTGTTTGTGCGTGTGTGTGCGGTCGGTCAATCCAGCTTGTGGTTTCAACGCGGACGGTCGATCCAGCTCGAGCCTTTCCAGGCGAGTACCCTCGAGCTTGAAGGTGGAAGACACTCGTCTTAACTCGCGGTGTAGGTCGCCCAAGCGGGACAGCCCCTTAACAATGTATTTGAATTCACCTTCATGACGTTTGATGATGAAAATGATAATGATAAATCATGATGAAAATGATGATGAAAATATGTGTCCCTTTTCGCTTCTCTCACTTTAAAAATGTTTTCGCATATTTTTGATGATTCAGAGTAGCAAAGATAAGCTTGGCTCTAAGTGATGCAGCATGAACATAAGCTCTAGAGAAGGAAAAATGGCTTAGAGAGTGGAGATAGTATAATTCAGACTGCCAACTCAAAAAAAATTACATTTCAGGTGGAATTAGAATTTAGTTTTTCCTCACGGAGTAATAAATATGTCGATCAGATATTATTGTATCTAATAGTGTTAGACACAAATAGTTAATGCTCTTGCAGCAAATATCAGACTTTTACTCTTACAAACTGTGGGCCCTTGTGTATAATCTTAACTTTTCATGCTCCATCTATACCAGAAACTAATTTAATTGAAAATGTTTTTGTGGGATGAAGAAATGTTCTCTTTCTTAAGGTAAAGGGCAATAGATAACTAAATGTTTTTCTGTATAAAACTGCCAGTAGGACTGCCATCCCTCGAGAATGAAAACTTCCAAAAGCTGTCATCCCCCCCGATGCAGGAGCTGATCGCCTCGACACGGAGGGCCCGAACGCCGCCGGCTACGGGAGTCAAGATCATCCCGTCAACGGGGGCTCGCGGCCGACGACCGAGGAAGAACAAAGGAAGAAACTTGAACTTTATTTCGTCTTCCACCACAGTGAGTAATGTGTAGGAGTCACTATGGTGGATGTTCATGTTAAAATGTGTTTTTTGAGTGATCTGTTGCTTTTAATTGTATGACTGACCTGGCCAATGAAATTCCTCGTATGTTGCAAAACATACTTGACGAATAAAGTGTGATTCTGATTCTGATTCTGATTCTGATTCTGATTCTGATTCTGATTCTGATTCTGATTCTGATTCTGAACTTCGAAAAAGCAGGCTGGGGAAAAACTGCATAAGGATATGAAAAGGAATACGGAAATGAGATAGAAATGAATGAGGCAAACATATAAACAAAAATATTATAACTGATTATAGAGCAGAATAAATGGATAGAAAAGGAATGATGTCATGTTGATAAGTTTTAAGCATGAAAAGTGACTGATGAACAAATGGTTAACATTGTTTTGACTGACAGTCAATTGCAATATATTTGGTAATATTTCTGACATTGGAATCTGAGGTAATTAGAGGCACATAATCAGAGTTTATAAAGTAATGGATATCCATCTATAATTATATTAACCTGCAAGTTAGTTTAAAAGGAGTTTTAATGAGCAGAAAATGATAAAAAGCTAAGATAAAAACAGAAAATGTGATCAATGCTCTAGAATCATCGCTGGAGAGAAACATTCTTTAGATTCAATTATACTTTATTCAATGACTCAATGGTAGTTTATTGTCACATGTACCTAGGTACAGTGAAAAGCTTGGTTTTGGATATAACCAGGTAAAATCATATAGCAGACCTCACCAAGGCAGAACACAAGTGTCGCCATGTTTTGTCACCGACGCAGTAACAAACGTTCACTGAATCGTCCTATCTACTGTCTGCCGCTGCATGTGGCAGCAGCTCCCCCCTGTTGCACCCCCCCCCCACCTCTCTCTCCCCCCCCCCCCCCCCCCCCCCCCCCCCCAACCCTCTCCGCTGGCATATGCAGGGTTTTGCTTTAAAATAATTGGAGGTCTTCCAAGCCACCCTACTGGAGTGTGTGAAGTTGATTCCTTGGACTGTCTCTTCCCACCATGCTCTGCGCTTCTTGTCGAGGCACTTTGTTAGTTCCGTAACCTTGGAGGCAGCCTCTTCGCCAGCTTCAGTGTATAGGAATGCATCATAGCATGCATCAATCTTCGTCCCATGTGGGGATATCCTGGCGATGATAGTCCCGAGGAATGGAACTCTTCCCTGATGAGGAGTTTGCAGAAGGCTGAGTAGGTTTTGTCTAGATTGGTGGAGGTGGCGGTGGGAAGGCTGTCGATCCAGAAGTCCACCAGACTTGTGAACTGGTCCCACCTGGCCTTGTGGAAATTCCACCTCTTCGCAGGTTAGGTTGGGACTGGCTCGATGGGGTTGTCCGGGATAATCAGAGATGGACGATGTTGTGATTTCGGGAAGTGATCCAGGATGATACGGTATGGGGATGGTCCATTCAGGTTTGCAAAAGCCAGGTCAGGGTTGGTAGTGGTGGACTGGTGGTGGTGTTGGTGGTAGTGGTGGTGGTGCTCATGTGGTCGACCTCCCCGTGGTGAGCCCTGTCAACTAAACTCAGCCAGGCGAATGACAACAAACAGAGATAGCAGCAGAAATAGGAATAAATGCAGACTGCTGTGTTAGCTTTGTGGTGGATTTGTCAAAACTTAAAGAAAAAGAAGCACTTGTCCAGCTTTTGATCTACTGTTGGTCGTACCATTACTCAGAGATAAATCAAACAATTATAATTGCCAAGCTTTATCTCCTCCAAAGTTTTTGTGATTCATTTCAATATTTGAAAACTGAGATAATTAAAATGCCTGAGAATATAAAGAACTGTCAGTCCTAATGCTAACTGTCAAGGGAAGAGGTTCAGAGTCAAATGTCCAAGGTAATCAAGGCAAAGACATTTATATTTCCTCATAGTCTGAACAAATGTAGACAATGAGCTTTGAAGTCATGATGCAGCTTTAATGGACTTCGGTTAGGCTGCATTTGGAGTATTGTGTGCCGTCCTGGTCACCCAATTACAGGAAGGATTTGGAGGCTTTGGAAAGGGTGCAGATTATACCTCGGCTGCAACAGGAGCCTCGGCGGCAGCGGGGAGCCTTAACAGCAGCGGGAGTCTCGGCAGCAACGGGAGCCTCAGAGGCATCTGGGGCCTCAGCGGTAATGGGAGCCTCGGTGGCGGCGAGAACCTCGGGGGCAGTGGGGCCTCATGATCGACCCGCAATCAACGGTCGATGAGCATGAGAGGGGGAGAGGAAGACAATGGGGTCCCGGAGTGGGGGGACCACCTTGGAGAACAATGGAGGACCCGGCGTGGGGGGACTGCATTGAGGGACTGTGGGAGAACGAAGGGGGACCATGTGTGGGGCAGGGGGCAGGCACTCTATTTTAAAATCCTCTGCCCAGGGGATTAGTCTGGGTTTGTTTGTTCATTTATTCCAGTGAAGGCGCTGTGCACACGGCTACCAGCCAACAGTCGCTTGCCTTTTTGTTTTTGGTTTCACTTTTAATTTCAAGCTTTTCGTATAATTTGTTGTGTGTTGTGACTGTTGGCAGACTAAATTCCCTCCGGGGATGAATGGAGTTTTATCGTATTGTATCGTATCGGATCATATTATAGAGGAGATTTACCAGAATGATGCCTGGATTAGGGAGTATTAGCTATAAGGAGAGGTTGGGATGACTTGGATTGTTTTCTCTCGAATACCAGAGGTTGTGGGGAGACCTTGATAAACATATTATTGGGGTAGAATCTTTCTCCCAGGATTGAAAAATCAAATACTAGAGGGCATAGGTTTAAGGTGTGAGGGGCAAAATTTAAAGGTATGCGGGGCAAGTTTTTTATCACAAAGGGCGGCGAATGCCTGGAACATGCTGCCAGAAGAGGTGATTGCAGCACATATATGTTAATGGCATTGATCAGACTTTTGGATAGGCATATGGATATGCAGAGAATGGAGGTGTATGTGTTATGTGCAGGTAGACAAGATGGTCTTGAAATTATGTTATCCACAGACATTGTGGGTTCAAGGGCCTGGTCTTGTGCTGTACAGCTCTCTCTGTTCTGTGTTCTATATTCCATGTTCCATTCTAAATCACCTAATCTCAGCCAGAGATGTTTTGCATTTGGCACCAATTAAAGAGGGCTATGTCAAAGTACATTCCCACTCTTCACTACTAGTGAAAAAAAAAAAATATTGTAACCCAGTCTTGCCCTCACAACAAATAGCTGTTCGTACAAAAAAAAAATCACAATAAATATTTAAAACAACTCCAATTGCTGAAAACCTGAAATTTAAAAAAAAGCGCAGGAAACAATCAGCAAGTCAGGCAATATTTGTGGAAAGTGAAAATGATCCTTCAGCTTCGACATGAAATCTTAACTATGTTTCTCTTTCCACAGTTGCAGCCTGATTTGCTAAGCTGTTCAGTATTCACTGTTTTTATTTAAGAAAAAAGAAAGAGGGCAGCACGGTGGCGCAGCAGTAGAGTCGCTGCCTTACTACAGCAGAGATCCGTGTTCGATCCTGATTACGGGTGCTGTCTGTACGGAGCTTGTACATTCTCCACTTGACCTGCGTGGGTTTTCTCTGGGTTTTCTTCCTCCCACACTCCAAAAACGTAGAAGTTTGTAGGCTAATTGGATTGGTATAATTGTAAACTTTCCCTAGTGTGTGTAGGAGAGTGTTAGTGTACGGGGTGATCGCTGGTCGGCGCGGACTCGGTGGGCTGAAGGGCCTGTTTCCGCAGTGTATCTCTAAACTAAAACTAAACTAAATCACAAGGTCTTGATAGCACAGAACCATTTGTCAGCAACAAAACTCAAGAGGGAAATATGCTACGAGCCTCTAAGTTGGTAAAGTGATAGCTTCATCCCAGATTCCAGTTACTTTGAGGCTGCAACTCATTAACCTGCTGCTAATTAACGACATGTGCAGCGCACTAATTCTGTCAGCAAGAAATCAACAGGGCAATACGCTCCTAGCCCTTAAGTTGGTAAAGCAAAAGCTTTATCCCAGTTTCTAGTGTAATTTTGAAGCTGAGGCGGCGTATTAACCTGCTGCTAATTAACTGCATGTGCAACTCACTGATTCTGTGAGGAGGCTGTCAAATTTAGAACGTGAGGCAGAGGGTTTAGCAATCTTGGACTGAGGGACGTGTGAGTGAATTGCTGTAAAGTGGCAGTCTAGGCTTCAACACTGGACGGGATAATTGAGCACCACTAAAGCGCGGCCTCTGCAGAAAGTCCCACAAATGGTCCTAGAAGCCACAGGGGACTGCTTCTCTTTGATGAATGGATGGAAACAACAATGAGAGCCTCAGGATAAGGATATGGTCATTGAGGAAGAATTTCAGATGGGCTATTGGTTTCATAGTACTCTCTCAAACCTTTCCAAGATTTTATTTAAAAACTCTAATGGGTTGTTAACATAGAATTTGTAAAAAGCATTTTAAAGTGTTTAGATTGCTTCAAGTCCTTGGGTTTAGTTCTTAGTAAGGTTTTAAAAGTTCATGTGTGTTGCTAAAGGTCTCTGAAACAGCAAAAATATTTAGATGATATGGAAGATTTTAAATCATTATCATTCCTTGCCAAATTTGGAAGCAGCAATTAGCCCACCGTCAAATATGTCTTGCATTGTGGGGGATTTTGGGCTTCATAGGTAGCTTACAACTCACTATCCCACACTTGAGGAGAGGAAAGAAATTGATAGAAAGGTGAGGAAAAAAAAGTGAAACATTTGAGAAGTAGAACAGAGTAATTACCATCACCTCCTGTTAGAGCTAAAGATATGATTCTAATCTTCAAGTGTTACGTTGTCAGCAAGCCCAACATTGTTGCTGTATTTGTCTTTGGCCCTATAGGCATCTGTAATTGATTTAAGTTTACTAGTGCCCCATTCTTCTAAATTAAGGATTGATGTCTATCCAGGTTGAGTCAGAGTAGTCTCAAGAAAAAAAGTAAGCGCCCGTAGATTCATCAGCCATTAGCAGCACTAAATAAACTATATTACTGCAGTAATATGTTTGAGTTTGCCTTTGATATTCATTCAACTGCAGAGTTAGAGCAGGCCGATGCTACCATATAGCAAATGTAGCTCATGGAATCAAGGATGAATCTCTGGCCAAAGATATCTTGCACGGCCAGTAACCCAACACCTGTAGCTCAATCCAAAAGATCCAGGAGGACGGCAGGTTTCCACATTAGCCTCATCCATTGATTGATTGATCGATTGATTGATTAATACTTTATTATCACATGACATGTCACCCTGAAATTCTTTGTTTCGCATATAATGCACGTATGCAAAGAGTCGCCATGTGTAGGACTCCAACAAAGTTACAGTGTTCAATGTCGTCCCAATGGTCCTTCTGGTTTCTCGGCGGCATGACCTCATTCCATGGAAATGGAATGGAAACACCATCCTCAATCCTGAAGCATGTATAAAAATGAGGAGGAGGATTAATTGCCATTGTTTTAATTCGACATGACACTGGTGAGAATGCACCTGGAGTATTGGGCACAGTTTTGTTATCCTATTCTGGAAAAAGAATGTAGTTGTCACAACATAGTTCAGTGAGGATTCCCTTGGCTGGTTCTGGGGATGATGTGTTTGCTGTTGTGCAGAGATTGCATAGGTCAAGCTTGCATTCTGTGCAGTTTGCAAGGATCAGAGAAGATCTTATTGAAAAATATAAAATTCTTAAAAACCTCAATGGCTGATTGTTTTCAGCATACTTCCCCTGGCTGAGGAGTGTGGAACTAGAATCAATGTTTACAAATAAGAGGTTGGCCATTTAGGAACATAATAAGGATCAATATTTTCACACAGAGGGTGATGAATATTTAGAATTCTCATGAAGACTGTATAGGCTCAGTCATAGAGTTCATTCAAAACAGAGATCAATAGAATGCTGGGTATTAAGCAAATCAAGTGATATGCACATGGTAACAGAAAGTGGCACGGAAAAGTGGCAATTTAGTTTTAGAGTTACAACATGGAAACAGTCAATTCAGCCCACCAAGACCACAATGGCCACACTAGTTCTATATTATCCCATTTTCTCTTCTATTCCCAACATATTAAGAGGAATTTACAGAGGCCAATTAACCTACAAACCTGCATGTCTTTAGAATGTGGGAGAAAACTGGAGCACTCAGAGGAATCCCACACAGTCCCAGGGAGAACATGTAAGCTCCACACATGCAACACCTAAGGTCAGGATCAAAACCCAGGTCTCTGGTGCAGTAAGGTAGCAGCTGTACCAGCTGTGCCCCTGTGAGCACAAATGGCCTATGCTCTGATTTCTTTAAATCTTAATAAAAAATAACAATAACTTCTTAAACTGCTGGGAAACTTTAGGGAGTCATGAGAGGAACAAGGAGTTATAGCATTATACAGCATGGAAATAGGTCCTTTTAAGAGGACCCTCTTAAATCTTTCCCCTCACATCTTAACCCCATGTGTATCCTGGCAAAAAGAAGACTATCAGTGTTCATTTCATCCATGCCTCTTATGATCTTATGCATTTCAATAAGGTAATCTCTCAGCCTCCTATATCCCAAAGAAAAAGAGTCAAAACCTATCCAACCTCTAATTCAGGCCTTTACGTCCAAATAACATTATAGAAACATAGAAACATAGAAAAATAGGTGCAGGAGTAGGCCATTCAGCCCTTCAAGCCAGCACCGCCATTCAATATGATCATGGCTGATCATCTAAAATCAATACCCCGTTCGTGCTTTTTCTCCATATCCCTTGATTCCTTCAGCCCTAAGAGCTAAACCTAACTCTCTCTTGAAAACATCCAGTGAATTGGCCTTTTGTGGCAGAGAATTCCACAGATTCACAACTCTCCGGGAGAAGAAGGTTCAAAGGTTCATTTATTGTCACATGCACCAATTGGTGCAGTGAAATTCAAGTTGCCATTGCAGCACATTAATAAGAATACAACATAACATTTTAAAGAAATTTAACATAAAACATAAAAACATCCCCCCACAATGGTTGCCACTGTGAGGGAAGGCACAAAGTCCAGTCCCCATCCCCTTGTCCATCCATAGTCAGGCCTATAGAGGCCTCCGCTGATGCCGCTACGGGGCCCGATGTTTTAGGCCCTTCTCGCTGGGTGATGGTGCTCCGGCGTCGGGAGAACCCTCTCAGCTGCTTGGGATACCTGGAACGGGCGCTTCTCAAGCCGACAGGCCACGCTGGACAGAGTTCCACCACTGGTGATCTCGGCGAGAGATCCCAGGTTCCCGATGTTAAAGTCAGCGCTGCCGCCCGCGGCTGGCCGCTTCACAGACCCGCAGCATCGCGATATCAGCATCAGCGGTATCAGCATTCCGGAGCTTCAGCGCGGCGACCCGGCCAAGGCATCGCCCGCTCCATGATAGTGCTCCAGCGCTGTGCCGCAGCCGATGCTGTGGTTCTGGCCAGTCCCCTCAGGAAACGCTGCTCCAGACCCCGTTGATAGGCCACGAGGACTGGTCGAGATGCTACTCAGAGGAAAGCTGCCTCTCCGACCAGGTAGGGACGAAGAAAAGCTGTTCCCCCCTCACATAAAAAGACTAATCCTCCAAAAACAAAACACTATTTAACATACAAAAAAAAATTTAAAAAGCGAAAAAAATGGACAGCTGCAGGCAGGGCAGCCATATCCACTGGATAGTGATATGAAGAAGTTTTTCCTCATCTCGGTCCTAAATGGCCTATCTCTTATACTTAAACTGTGATCTCTGGTTCTGGACTCCTCCAACATCGGGAACATTTTTCCTGTATCTAGCCTGTCCAATCCTTTAAGAATTTTATATGTTTCTATAAGATACCCTCTCATCCTTTCAAAATTCCAGTGAATACAAACCTAGTAGTCCCATTCTTTCATCATATGTCAGTCCCGCCATCCCGGGAAATAATCTGGTGAACCTACGCTGCATTCCCTCGAATGCAATAGTGTCCTTCCACAAATTAGGAGACCTAAATTGCACACAATACTCCAGGTTTCACAAGGGCTCCATACAACTGCAGTAGGACCTCCTAAACTCAAATCCTTGCGTAATGAAGGCCAACATGTCATTAGCTTATTTCACTACCTGCTGCACCTACATGCTTACTTTCAGTGACTGATGTATAAGCACATCGTTGCACATCATTGGTCTCGTTGCACCTCCCATTTTCCTAATCTGACACCATTCAAATAATAATCTGCCTTCCTGTTCTTACCACCAATGTGGATAACCTCACATTTATCCACATTATACTGCATCTGCCATGCATATGCCCACTCACCAAACCTATCTAAATCACCCTGCAGCCTCATAGCATCATCATCGCAGCTCACACTGCTACCCAGCTTTGTGTCATCCGCAAACTTGGAGATGTCACATTTAATTCCCCAGTCTAAATTGTTAATATATATTGTAAATAACTGGGGTTCCAGCACCGAGCCTTGCGACACCCCAATAGTCACTGCCTGCCGTTCTGAAAAGACAATAGACAATAGACAATAGACAATAGCCAATGCGATCTTTAAATCTTTGCCTTTGCATCTCCACCATCAACCCTATAAGAATAATTTGTCAGTCTATTCTAGCCAATTCCCGACATATGTTCAAAGTCTCCTTTCTTTAAGTTCAGGACCCTAGTCTCCGAATTAGCCGTGTCACTTTCCATCCTACCGTAGAATTCCACCATATTATGGTCACTGTTGCCCAAGGGGCTTTGCACATCAAAATCGCTAACTAATCCTTCCTAATTACACAATACCCAGTACAGGATGGCCTGTCCTCTAGTCGGTTCTTCTACATATTGGTTTAAAAAACCATCACGTATACATTCCAGGAAATGTATGCTATCCCCAACCTCCCTACTGCTGATTGGTGATCTGTATACAACTCCAACAATTGTTTTCTGCCCTTGGCTATTTTGCAATTCTACCCATACCGATTCAACAGCATCCAAGCTAATGTCTCTCCTTGCTATTGCATTAATCTCCTCTTTAACCAGCAAGGCCACCCCACCTCTTCTTCCTTTCTGTCTATCCTTCCTGAATATCGAATACCCCTGCATGTTTAGCTCCCAGCCTTGGTCAACCTGGAGCCATGTCACTGTAATTCCAACTATATCATATTCCTTAACTACTAACTCAATTCATCCATCTTATTACGAATGCTCCACGCATGAAGGCACAAAGCTTTCAGGTTTGATTTTCTTATCTCCTACCTTTTGCTTCTGTCCTCTTTTTATGTCTCTCTGTCTCCTTGCATTGGTTTCCACCCCTTCTGCCATATTAGTTTAAACGTGACCATTCTCACACTCTCTTTCCTGTTAACTGCATGCATACGCTTCCACGTTGTTGACTCCATCCCCCCACTGTTCAGTTTAAACCCACCCATGTTGCACTAGCAAACCTGCCTGCCAGAATGTCGGTCCCCCTCCAATAAAATCTATTCAGTGAATCTATTCAGCACCCTTTCCAACTTAATGAACTCCTTCTTATAGCTGCACGCCAGAAATGCACATGATACTCCAAGTGTAGTTTCACCAAAAACTTGTACAATTGCATTATGATGTACCAACTTTTATATTCAATACATTTTTAAATGAAGGCAAGTGTGCCAAACTCCATCATCACCCTTTCCACCTGACTCTCTACTTTCAGGGAACCATGTACCTGTACTCCCAGATCTCTCCATTCTACAGCATTTTCCATGACTCGAGTCAGTCCAGCCCTGCTTTGACATACCAAGTGCCATCCCTCACACTTGTCAGAATTAAGTTGCATTTGCCATTGCATGGCCTGCCTTCCCCATTGGTCCCAATATTGTTAATACAGGAATCTTTTTTCATTGTCCACTATACCAACAATTTTGGTGGTACAGGCAGCACCAATTTATTACATTGCAACTGACATCTGACCTGCTCTACATGCTATTGCATTTTTGTAACTGGTCTAGGTTTCAGTTCTTGGTCAATTTTGACACCAGAAAATGGAGAAACTACTTTAAACATGCAATTTGAATCTCTGTTTAAATCTTGATTGCACCAAGATCAGTAGTTGTCTTAAACCATTGGCCCTATCTGTTTGGTAATTTTGGTAAACGCACGCATTAATATAACTGATGGTTACTATTTCTGCAGATAATGTACTAACTTACTGTGTTTTTGCTTTCTACAGCAGACCGTTACACTTCTTGGAAGTTAGCCTAATCTTTTTAGAATGTTTACAGTCAAATGCTTTACTATAACCTTGCATTGCAGAGAACAGCAGAATTTAGCAGCCAGTGATCAAGAGAAATCAGGAAAAAAAATGCTAATGAAGAAACATGAGCCAAAAATGCCTTTTTTATGATGGTTGTAGATCAGCCAATTTCTTTGTTATGATTAAATACATTTCCTTAAGAGTTATGTCCATAAGTATGCAATGAAACTGTCAGCTAATTTGGAAAATGCTATATTTTTATGCTGCTATGAAAATATTAATTTATTTAAATTTGAAAATGTTATTGGATTAAACCAAATATGATACTGTCCATTGGCTTAATAATGTCTTAATTAAATTTTACTACTATCTATTTCCAAACTTTCCACTTGCATTTTTCATCAGCTTGTAATAGTTTCCTAATATTTGAGCCATAACAGCTTACAAAAAGAGGTCATTTGTATTTGATGTCCTTTATGGCTCAACCTAATACCACAGCCCAGTGAATTCACTGCATTATACTTTTGGTACATCACATTTTTATAATATAATTTTCTATTTTTTAAACAATCTTTTGTGTTACATAGAAACATAGAAACATAGAAAATAGGTGCAGCAGGAGGCCATTCCCTTTGAGCCAGCACCGCCATTCATTGTGATCATAGTTGTTCATCCACAATCAGCAACCCATGCCTGCCTTCTCTCCACATCCCTTGAGTCCCCTAGCCCCTAGAGCTCTATCTAATGTGCCTGTCCAACTTAGGAGATTTTTCAGATGACTGCCGGCGACTGCCAAGCCCGTTATGCAGACGGGGGACAGGGCAAGCGGAGGGAGCACCATCTAAAAAATTCACACAGTGCAAAGCCAAGGTGAAACAGGCGCACACCACGACGAACAGGAAGGTTGGCGCTGTAAAAAGACGGCTAAAGCACACATTATGGTAAGTCCTTTAAAAGAGGGGGGAGAAGGGGGAGAAGGAGTGGAGACAACTTTTAAGAAGCCAGAGATACATGGCTGTGAAGCTCGGCGGACATTTAACATTACCGGTCGCTTATCCTTCATTCTGAAAACTTCTGCTTACCTTTTTTTCCTAATGAGCCGATAAAATGCACCAGTCAGCACCGGATACAACCTACGAGAACCTCCGAGAACCTTCGACCTCCTGGAAATCCATTAGGACCTCCTGGCTACCCACCTACGGCTCGAGAATTCTCGCTACTCTCCATGGCGGCTTCATTCTAGCAGCTTCATTCTAGCCAACATGTTGAAAAATTCAAGGCGACCATAATGAGACCGCGACTAGTTCCCAGAATGCGGGAACACCTCATGACCATGAAGGCGACTCCCCGGTAACAACCCGTGAACATGTGGCAACCATGTGGCGACTGCATTGTCTTCTGCAGTCGCCTAAAAAGTTGCCTAAGTAGGACAGGCCCATAACTCTCTTTAAAATTCATCCAGTGAATTGGCCTCCACTGCCTTCCGTGACAGAGAATTCCATAAATTCACAACTCTCTGGGTGAATACGTTTTTTCTTATCTCAGTTTTAAATGGCCTCCACTTTATTCTTAGACTGTGGCCCCTGGTTCTGGACTTCCCCAACATTGGGAGCATTTTTCCTGCATCTAGCTTGTCCAGTCCTTTTATAATTTTATATGTTTCTATAAGATCCTGTCTAATCCTTGTAAATTCCAGAGAATACAAACCCAGGCTTTCCAATCTCACCTCATTTGACAGTCCCACCATCCCGGGGATTAACCTTGTGGAACCTACGCAGCACTGCCTCAATAGCAGGGATGTCCTTCCTCAAATTAGACCAAAACTGCACACAATACTCCAGATGTGGTCTCACCAGGGCCCAATACACAACTGCAGAAGGATCTCTTTACTCCTATACTCTAATCCTCTCATTATGAAAGCCAACATGCCATTAGCTTTCTTCACTGCCTACTGTACCTGCATGTATACTTTCAGTGACTGGTGTACAAGGACACCCAGGTCTCGTTGCACTTCCCTTTTTCCTAATCTGACACATTGAGATAATAATCTGCCTCATTCTTCTTGCCACCAAAGTGAATAACCTCACATTTATCTACATTATTACTGCATCTTCCATGCATCTACCCACTCACTGAAACTGGCCAAGTCACCCTGCAACCTCTTAGCATCCTCTTCACAGTTCACACTGCCACACAGCTATGTGTCATCTGCAAATTTGCTAGTGTTACTTTTAATTCCATCATCAAAATCATTAATATATATTGTAAATAGTTGTGGCGCCAGCACTGAGCCTTGTGGCACTCCACTCGCCACTGCATGCCATTCTGACAGGTACCCGTTTATTCCTACTCTTTGTTTCCTGCCTGCCAAGCAACTCTCGATCCATGTCAATACCCAATTCTCTATCCATGTCAATATCATTTGCCCTGATTTTGCCCACTATTCTCCTGTGTGGGACTTTATCCTTGTAAACCTTCTCTGCACCCTTTCCAGCTTCCAGCTATATGCTTAAAACTTGGTTTTCTTTTTACATCTGTATCCTTCAGTACCTTTCATTCAAATTTGTTCTGTCAAAATTAGACTCATGTCATAAATGGCATTAGCCAGTTATCCAGCAAACCACTAATTTATCTTTATCTTTCTTATCTTTTATAATCCTCCTCAACAGACCTTCATTGACGGGTGGCGCTGTGAACCGACACCCTCGCCAGCAGCTGTTTGTCCTTTCCACATTTTTTTTGTTTTTAGTATGTCTAAAAGTGTGTTTAAGTGTGTTTTAGAGTGGGGGAGGGTGGGGGCGGGAATTGGGGGAAACTGTTATTTAGTCACTTACTTCGGTGGAATGCGACTTTTCTCCAAGATGTATTTTGCCCTCCATCGCAGCCAAACAGCTTGGGTTGGTGCGGCCTTTCCCGGAGTCGGGTCCTGAGCTTCAGCAGCGGGCACAGCGCGGACTTTCCATCGCAGAGCCGGGCAATCCCTTGCCGGGGGTCGGCAGAAGTGGTCCAATCGCTGGCCTGAGGACTACGACATCCAGAAGCCGCAGTCTGCAGAGCTTCTAGCATCAGGCGCGGCATGGACTTTCCATTGCAGAGCGAGCAAGCCCTTGCCGGGGGTCACCAGAAGAAATGCGGCCTATAACATACTGAATCCTTGGTCTACGGAGCTTCTAGCCACGGGCGCGGTGTGGCCTTTAAGAGCTCCGACCGTCATCCTGCGGCCTATAACAATAGACAATAGACAATAGGTGCAGGTGTAGGCCATTCGGCCCTTCGTGGCTGATCATCCCCAATCAGTACCCCGTTCCTGCCTTCTCCCCATATCCCCTGACTCCGCTATCTTTTAGAGCCCTATCGAGCTCTCTCTTGAAAGCATCATAGCAAAAGGATTTGAGTATAGGAGCAGGGAGGTTCTACTGCAGTTGTACAGGGTCTTGGTGAGACCACACCTGGAGTATTGCGTACAGTTTTGATCTCCTAATCTGAGGAAGGACATTCTTGTCATAGAGGGAGTACAGAGAAGGTTCACCAGACTGATTCCTGGGATGTCAGGACTTTCATATGAGGAAAGACTGGATAGACTCGGTTTGTACTCGCTAGAATTTAGAAGATTGAGGGGGGATCTTATAGAAACTTACAACATTCTTAAGGGGTTGGGCAGGCTAGATGCAGAAAGATTGTTCCTGATGTTGGGGAAGTCCAGAACAAGGGGCCACAGTTTAAGGATAAGGGGGAAATCTTTTAGGACCGAGATGAGGAAAGCATTTTTCACACAGAGAGTGGTAAATCTCTGGAATTCTCTGCCTCAGAAAGTAGTTGAGGCCAGTTCATTGGCTATATTTAAGATGGAGTTAGATGTGGCCCTTGTGGCTAAAGGGATCAGGGGGTATGGAGAGAAGGCAGGTACAGGATACTGAGTTGGATGATCAGCCATGATCATATTGAATGGCGGTGCAGGCTCGAAGGGCCGAATGGCCTACTCCTGCACCTATTTTCTATGTTTCTATGTTTCTATCCAGAGAATCTGCCTCCATCACCCACAGACTCACAAATCTCTGTGAGAAAACATCGAGAAGCCTCGAGGAAGCGACAGATTCGGGACCTCCAAGCCGCGGAGTGTCCGTCCGTCCCAACGTCCGAGTTTTGAGCATCCCGACAAGAGGGCCTGTACATTGGGCCACCCATAGCAGCGACTGCAGAGGTTTCATGGCCCCGACCGCGGATGAAAAAAGGAGGAGGACTGACAAAGTTATTGCCTTCCACTACAGTGAAGAATGTTGATTCCACTGTGGTGGATGTTCATGTTATATTCTATTGTGTATTGTGCTCTTTTGTTTGTATGGCTGCATGGTAAGTCAAATTCCACTGTACCTTAATTGGTGCATGAGGCAATAAATGTGAACTTGAACTTGAACTTGAATTGCTGCAATGGAAGTAATTTGTTAAGAATAACAATTTATAAAGAGACTGCATTGAACAATCAGATTGATTAGAAAATAATGGTCCATATTACATAATATTCCATACAGTCTATGGAAATGGTTTACAGATCATTTACTTCTTTTCTACATCCTGGAAAGAAATTCAATGCTGGAATTTCAAAGGAAGGTGTTTACCTATATATCATGTATGTTCCATGCAGAATATTGATAGGTCAGTTTTCTGAATTATCCATTATTTCCCCCTTTGGCAATTTGAATGCTCAGCCACAGAGAACAACCAGATCATTCAATACATTCGACATTGGCATCCTGAAATTGCTCCTAAAGCTTACACCAGCTCCAGCAGACAACCATTTGCACATAATTTCCATTCCCATCTACTTCATGTACCAAAATAAGTCACTTGTGCTCCCAATATATTTTTGAGCATTGAGGCTGTCTGGAAACTCTTAAGTGAATTAAACAATATATTGGCCTACTAAGATTACAAAGTTGTTAAATTCAGGGAACAATTTCTGAACTATATTGCAATGTTAAACATTGCATGTCACGATTTTGATAGCTCTCAGATGTAATTTATTTGCTATAAAGGCTGAATTTTTGGAAAAGCAAACTCCTGCCTTCTTGAACCTACCATTTTAACACTAGCATGTATATATTCATTAGAAAATAAATTAGAAAACTGAAAATGAATGCAGTGATTGCAATGTATAATTAACTTTTAAACAGAATGCATGTGTCATTTCATCCTTATGCTATTTATTCATCCAATGCACAGCCCATCCAGCACTATAACCAATGTTATTAATTAGGTACCTGAGAATTGCATTAATATCATGATGGGTTAATTCTCATTAAAGTTGACCTGCACTGCTTTAAACGTCCACATGTTATGCATCTGCAACTTGCAATAATGATAGTAAGTGCCAAACATTTGTAGAATTTCAAATAACAGCAAGTAGAAATCAAGTGTAAACAGCAAGTATTAATAAACTTTTAATTGGTGTTTCTCGGATTTCTGCAAAAGAGTTGGCTGCAGTAATGTGCACAAATAGTAAGATTAAACGAGAACTTACCAGTTTGAAGTTTGATCTGTATTTTATGAGGAGTTACGATAGATATAGATATAGATATGCTATTTATTGTCACTATACATGTACAATGAAATTAAAAGCTGCTCGTACTCAGTGCATACATATAATTTAGTACAAAAAACAAGAAACAGAAAACAAAAACAAAAGGGAGAAGGGGGGGGGATAGGTGCACAATTCTGCGGCGCTATATACATATCTATAAGGGATGAGGGATTACATGAAGAACCCGTTCAGCACGCATGCGCGGCATTCTTCAAAGCAGCGGTGTGGAATCACAGATAGACACAGTTATTGAAGTAAACATAGTAAAGATAAGGAGACATCAGTTTATGAATTTGACCCATATTATTGAGGGTGGGAGCGGAGGGCACGTAATCCCTCATCGTAACTCCTCATAAAATACAGATCAAACTTCAAACTGGAAGTTCTCGTTTAATCTTACTATTTTACTTCGGAGTCACGTGAGTGATTCCGTGAAGATTTCAAAGCTCTGTGATTTCAAACCGTGTAACAGTTATTACTACATCACTGCCGAAGTCTTTGAGGGAGAAAGTGTGTTATCATAATCAACCAATGAATCTGTTTGTAGAAAACCACAATGGTATTTTTTTAACAATAACAACAAAGAAATTAAATTGTTCCCCTGGGCTTAAATTAAATATTTGCAGTCTGTAAAATCTTTCCTGCAAATAAAACAGGTTTTGCCAACGGCTTATTATAAAATTTCTGAACGGTCTTACCCCCCACCATCCTGCTGTAGCCAGGATGTGGTTTATAGGCATGTCCATTCTTTAAGCCGTCGACGTGGATGCTGCCCTGGTGGAATGAACTTTGTACATGTTAGTTTTTATCCCAACAGCTTTTAGCACCTGCTTGAGCCATCTTGAAATGGCTCGTCACCCGACCATAAGGTTTTTTATGACTATCTCACAAGGCTTTTCATCTCCCTCGAATATTTTGGTTGTGTCTATGTAGGATAATAGGGTCATGGCACATAACCGTGTTTCTGGCGGGTAAGCCCGGAATTCCATGACTGGATTAGGTGTTCCTGGTCTGCTCTGTTTGATCATTCCCTGGATAACGACAGAGATCTGGTCTGGAGCTGTGAGCATGGTGTCCAGTCGCAATAGGTGTAGTGACTGGACCCTCTGTGCAGCTACAAGTGCCATCAACATGAGTGTTTTGAGCATAGATGGTTTCAGGTTGAGGGATCTGGCTGGTGGGCATCCCCCAAGGTATGTCAGGACCACACTGACATCCCATATATGGGTGTACCTAGGTCTAGGGGTTAGAGTTGTAAATACCCTTCATTAGTTTGACCACAGCTGGTGGGACCCCATGGCCTGTTGTCCTGGAGCTGGTTTTAAATAGACAGGCAGGGCAATTCTAGCTGTGTTGATGGCTCTGTAGCTGAAGTCCTTCATCGTGGTGAAGGTTCGCCAGGAATTCCAGTACGTTGGTAACTGTAGCGGTTGAGTAGGTGGTCCCTGTATCCAAGCAGTACTTCTCCCATTTTTTGATGCTGGACAAGTACTGTTTTTTAGTGGATGTTCAGAGGGATGATGACATGGTGTTGACGGTTTGTTATGATAATCCCAGTCCCAGAAGTGGTTTGTGCAGAATCTGCAACCCAGGAGTTTGATTTTCTCATGGCACAGGTGGCTTGTGCCCAACACTGGGTGTTAATAACTCTAGGTCACTGGGGAATACCATCGGAGTTTAAACAACCATGTCATGGAGTATTGGGAACCATGGCTGTGTAGGCCAGTCGGGTACTATCAAAATACCTGAAGCAGAGTCCATTTGTACTGTGCGTAGCCCCCGACTGATAAGGCAGAAGGGAGGAAATTAAGAAGAAAAATTTCCCCAATCCAGCGCGAACGCATCTACCGCTGCTGCCTCAGGGTCTGGTTCCCAAGCGACATACATAGGTACCTGGTGATTTAGTCTAGATGCAAATAAATCGATATCTAGCGTGCCATATTGCTTGATAACTTTTGTGAAAAATATATATTTTTGGGGTTTTAACATCCATTCGATGTTGTCATTAAATTTACGTGATCTGGTGTCTGCCACTATATTTAGCTTACCTGGTAGGTAAGTTACTGATAGCCAAATATGTCTTTGGACACACCATTGCCAAATTGTATTGACCAACTTGTCGCATGATACCGATTTTATGCCGCCCATATGGTTAATGTAGGCCACCACCATAGTGTTATCTATTTATAACCGTACATGCAAGTGATGCATATTTATGCATATGCTTTTAAACCATAAAAAGTCACCCAAACATCTGCAGATAATTAATGCCCAGTGTAAGTGGTAACGATGATTCTGGGTTAGTCCATCTACTACTTGTGCTGGATATAGAGTTAGGTGCTCCCCAGTCTTGAGCACTGGCATCTGTTTGGATAACTGACGTAGGGTTAGTGATGATAATAGGCTGAACCTATGTCAAACGTTTTTTGCCCACCACTGTAGTTCTGATATTACTTCAGTGGATAACTTCATGAAAAGACCATAATGACCTGTATGTCGTATTTGGTACAAAGGTCCGAATTATGTAGCTGGAAATGCTGCTACCATTTTCCCAATTACTCTGTTACTTGTCGAGTAGTTGGTAGTTTGTTGACCATTAAATTGTTGCATGATTGTGCCAATTCAACTATGTTGTCTCTTGGCAATGTTACAGTCACGTAGACTGAATTAATTGTGAAGCCCAAGTAGTCCATGATAGAGGATGGCTTCAACTTAGATTTATCTGGATGTAAGACAACCCCAGGGTTTCGAATAACTGTTTGGTAGCTGAACAGCTAACATAGTCAAATTCATGGTCTTGCCTACCATTTAGGATATCATCAAGATATGCTATGACAATATGTTTTTGTCTTCTGAATATTGTCAGAGCTGGTTTTAGTGTCTGGGTGACACTCTTGGGCTGATGTGAGCCCATTGGGTAACGTTTTAAACTGCTATAGCTGCCCCATCCAGTTAAATTTCAGGTATCTGCGATGATCCTTGTGAATGGTACTAAATGGTAAACATCTTTAAGATGAATGCTTGCCATGAAGTATCCTTTGGAATTTAGTTGTTTGGCAGTAACAACCGGTTCCATTTTGAAATGTATATACTTAACAAACATATTTAGTGAAGTTAAGCCAATGATGATGGGACATCCGCCATCTTTTTAGGGTTTAGTGAATATATTTGATATGAATTGCAAGGGTTCAGGTTTCCTCATGACACCCTTTGTAATTATTCTCACCCGTTCAGCTTGTCCCTCTTGTTTCTTTAACGGATAGAGGAAAAATACCCTCTGGGGTGAATGTTGACCTGGTGGCAATTTTTCTAGTATGAATTGTATTCACTAATGCCATTGAGTATATACTGATCACTCGTGATAGACTATCATGTGTTGGTATGCTCTATGTATTGGTAGGAACCAGACCCACCTACCTCCATGGTTATGGGTATTCTTCTGTTTTCTGCCGGTCCAACGAGTGTTGCACGTCGTCTGACCTGGCGGTGACGTTGGGGGGTGACACATTTTCCATGGGGTCCGCTCTGGGCCCTGGTCTAAATAAGACTTTCGGTGATAGATGCGGACCCCGAGCTTTCATCAGTCCGATACGATAGACGTTGACTGATGGATGCGATGGGGTGCTGCTGCGTAGGAATTACTGTTTTTGATTATTTGTCCCAGCCCTGCCCTCATGAGCTGAAAGTTTTGTAAAACCTCTTGCATGTCCTTCATATGCTTTGTGAGGTTTTTGCCACAGAGCAATGGGTCTGGCTCAGTGGCTGGGGTCTTATGACTTGTTTACGAAGGTTGTGGTCATCTCCGTATTTGTCCATGGAACGAGGAAAAAACAATGTGATGGCTGTCGTCAGGCTTTTAACACCTCCTGCACATGGGGTTTCCATGTAGCTGTCCACCACACCTAGCAGCTCTTCCTATTCCTGCATCCCTTGCATACTCCCGAGATCTTCAGCCATTGCCCCTGTTCTTGACCAGCCCAGTCCTGGTCACCAAAGCTATCCTCTGGAAAGGAGGAAGCAATGGACAGTGCACAAGGCACTGTGGAGGGAGAGCCTGACCCCCCCTCTGCGAGAGCGCCCCTCCTGGGGTGCACCTCGCTGGAGCTCCTGCTCCAAGAGCCGCTCCATGCGGCTCAGGCGGCTGTCTCTCCCCCGCCTGGGTGGAGAGACGTCCCCGTCCAATAAGTCAGAGCCACCGGCCGGAAAGCCTCTTCCTTGGCTTTTACATCCAGCCCGCTGCTCAGGCGCTAGCGGGGCTGGGCTCGGTCGCGGTGTCGGGGTAGCGGACCGCCGGGTAAGCGGTCCTACCGCCTTGTTGCTGCCCCCGCGAGATGAAACGCTCCTCCGTGGAGTCGAGCGGGGGCAGGTCTGTGCAGGCGGCTGTCTTTCCTCCCGGGCAGGTGGAAAGACGTCCCGTCCGATAAGTCGGAGCCACCGGCCGGAACCCTCAGTGGCGTTACTTCCAACCCGCTGCTGAGGCGCTAGCGGGGCTGGGCTCGGCGCGGTGTCGGGATAGCGGAGCGCCGGGTAAGCGGTCCTACCGCCTTGTTGCTGTCCCCCTCCAGATGGAACGCTCCTCCGTTGAGTCGAGCGGGGGACAGGTCTGTTCCGTTGCTGCCCCCGCCGCTCCTCCGTGGAGTCGAGCGGGGACAGGTCTGTTCTGTTGCTGCCCCCCCCCCAGATGGTCGCTCCTCCGTGGATTCGAGCGGGGGACAGGTTTGTTGCTGAGCCTTTCTTCTCTGCCGGACAGCAGAAGGCTCCCTGTGAAGGAAACCGACGTCAGCTTACCTGGCGGTCCGTTCTTTCACCTCCATAGCGAGAGAGCCCGACTCCCGCTTTGCCGCTGTTGCTCTGCTGGACGTAATGCCGCGCATGCGTGCTGAACGGGTTCTTCACGGAATCACTCACGTGACTCCAAAGTAAAATTGATATAAGCTGTTGCCAGTCATCTTCCATATAAGGTTGGTGCAACTGATTCAAACTTCATTGCTACGTGGATCTAATGCTAGATGTGCAGGGAACACTGCAGAGGGTTTTGGCACTCATTTGCTATATTGTCCACCAGCACTGCAAGTGGTATCTTGAGCACATTGCCCAGGAACAGACACATGAGGTTCACTGAAGTGCAGTCTCTTGGCAGGTTACATTTAAATGTATTTAATTTTCTGTACAAATAAACCAGATTTTACGTCTGGTCACCATAATCCTTATTTATCACGTTATTCCCCTCCATGTTTCTGCGGTGACACTTGGTTTATCGATGCAGATGCAATAAAATATGGTGGAGTTGGGTTTTTTCAAATAATTTTATTGCCAGCAGGCCCAAATGCATTATTAGACTATTAAAAGTCAAGTCGAGTTTATTGCCATGTGCACTGTAATGGTGAAGTACATGTTCAATGAAAAACTTGCTTGCAGCAGCATCACAGGCACGTATGCTCAGACAAGTTACAGAACATAATTATACATAAATGATACAATACAGTGAAAAGAAAAAGGCATTACAATGACAAGGCATTAGTGCAACAATACAATAAAACGTGTTTTACAAATAAAAAGAATTGTGACTTTTTCCTCTTTCCCCTTTCCTCATTCCTCTTTCCACAAATAATCCAACATTTTCAGTTTCTGCCAGTCAGCTGCACCAGTCTTCCATGAATTAAACTAAAGATGAGAATATGGGTAATAGAAAAGGCTAATTCACTGAACGGCATCATATTTAAGAAAATGGCAATGCTTTTTTACTTCATTGAATATATAAGGAAGTTAAATTCATTGAAAAGACCTTAAAATTGGATAATTTATCTCTCTATCTCCCCATTGTGAACAACCCCTCATTTAAACCTTTTATGTTGGTTAAAGGTTTCATACAATGGAAAAAGTATGGAATTAAAAGGACGGGACAACTTTATAAGAAAGGCATCTTTCTTTCATTTCAGGAGCTACAACAGACTTACGGACTCCACTCAAATGATTTTTTTAGATATTTACAACTTAGAGATTATGTTAAATCAAATACATAAAACCTTAGAACTAGAGATTCAGAAATTCTTGATGATTGTTTGAATAAACATCCTAATACAGATAAATTAATCTCATATTGATAATATCCTATTAGATAGTGAGATACCACCGACAGATCTATATAGACAAACATGGGAAAATGAACTAAGCCAACCAATAACGAAAGATATTTGGGATGAAAGTTTACAACATATACATCAATGTTCATTAAATGCCAGACACTCTTTAATACAATTTAAAGTACTACATAGATTACATTACTCCAAAACAAAACTAAATAGAATCTTCCCACATATCTTCCCCTATCTGTGATAAATGTCAACATTTAGAGGCTAACCTAACTCACACATTCGCAAATTGTATAAAAAACAAAAATTTCTGGATGGACATTTTTAGAATAATATCTATAGTTGTCAATACTCAATTGGATCTAGGAATACTAGGAATATCAGAACAAAGCCTAACACTTACAACAACCCAAAGAAACCTTATCGACTATAGTATAATAACTGGGAAAAAATAAATATTAAAATTTTGGATAGGTCCTATAACCACCACAATTAAAATGTGGATTGTGGAAATGTCGGCAACGTTACATTTGGAAAGAATAAGACTTGTCTTAATGGACAAACAAGAACTTTTTATCAGAATATGGTCTTCATTCATTGACTACTTGTAGGGGCAGACTGGTTCAGCACGGGAACCTGACTGAAACTCGAATTAAGGATTAGATGAAAAGTTATACTTTATAATTTACGAACATATCTCCAATGTTGTATTTTTAGTAAATTATTCCATTCTTCTTTATCATGTTTTTTCCTCTTTTTTATTTCTCTTTCTTATTTTCTATCTATATAAAAAAAATACTAGAAACAGTTAATATCAATCGATAATATTAGTAATGTAGGAATGATATACACAAAATGTTTTTAATATGATATGTACCTGCCTCTAATAAAAAGATTATTAAAACAAAATAATAATAAAATTCATTGAATATCTGAAACCAATGTAGAACAATGTAAAAACACTATCCAGAAAATAAAAACAGATGAAGACTGCAATCGTTTTGTATATGTAAAGGCATAACTTCTACCCCAGGTCCCCAAATTTTTCTACCGCAGGTTCCCAAATTTCTGCAAGTTGCAAAAACATTTTCCTTCCAATGCAATGTATAAGTGCCATAGAAAGAATTACAAATTACTGTAGATTACCTAAGGAAATTGCCAACCACATCTGTACAATGATTTAGACAATACTTCACCATTGCACTTAAACTATGTGCATTTTTGCTTTCTTGAATCATGTGCAATCCACTGGGATAAAGTCTCCAGCCAAATACCGGAAATCAACAATAGAAAAAGCAGGAAATACTCAGTCGGCCAGGTAACAAATGAGGAGAGACAGACAGAGTTAAGGGCCTGTCCCACTGTGGCGACCTAATTTGCGAGTTTAGAAGAGTTTGCTCTCAATTCAAACTCGCAGCATGGTCGACACGTGGTCCTAGGAGGTCACTGGAACTTTCCTTCATGCTCGAGGGAAGTTCCCGCATACTCGCGGCTTCAGTTTGGTCGAGGAAAAACTTTCAGCATGCTGAAAAAATTTCCACGAGTAAAAATTGGCCGGCATGGTCCTTTTGAACTCGTAATGCAGTGGAGTGGGGTCGCTATGTAGTTATAGGTAGTCGAGGGTAGCCGTAGGCAATCTCCTTTGGTGACCGGGCATTTTAATTGGCTTATTGGAGTTTTCGGGGCCAAGGAAAACCGACCGGTAATGTTAAATGCCCGCTAAACTTTATTAAAAGTTGGCTGGCTTCTTAAAAGTATCTCCACTCCTCCCCCCTCCCCCCTCCCCCCCCCCCCCCCCACCCCTAATACCCCCCCCCCCCCCTCCCCCCCCCTACCCACCCCCCCTAATACCCCCTCCCCCCCTCCCCCCCTAAAGGACTACCCACAAGCCCCCCCCTGTTCATCCCAAACCGCTCCCCCACCCCCCCCCCCATATCTCCACTTCTGGTTTCATCGAGATGGCCCAGCTCGAGTTTGAAGGTGCGAGTTTGAAGGTCGAAGAAAAAAGTCACGTTAGTGGGACGGGCCCTTAAAGCTTTAGGTGTGTTCATCAACCTGGAATATTAAGTCTGTCTTTGTAGATGCTGCCTGACACGCTGAGCATTCATTACTTCTATTTTCTCATTATCTCATCTTTCTACTTACATCTGTGGGATTCATGATGAAACATCAGAAAGTGGGGAATCTGCTGCTGAGTGGGAATAATTTGTATCCAGGAGACGAAGACTTTGATGAGATATCACCAGATTCTCAAAAAACCTGCGTAGACATGGCTCAACAAGCAGAGATCTCGAATTAAGGAAATGTCAGCTTCTCACTTAACAAATACACCACTATTTAGAGAGAGGGGATAGCTGAGACATTTTCAGAGTACAAACAATATTAAAATTATAATATACATTGAATTGGAGGCTTCACGTAATAATGCCAGGAACAAGTTGGCAAAATAGTCCAACCATATTGGCCTAATCATGTAAAGCCAGAAACATTTTTTCTTTGGATGGACAATGCTGATTCATGCAACTGGTCGAAATGCAAGAACATTTTTTTTTGAGTATTCATGTTCTCTTGAGTCACTGGAGGCTTTTCTAACACCAGGATTTAGCAACATCTGTGCCTGACTTACCTTCTCCAGCACACCATTTTATGTGCTCACTTTTAATGGACTGACCTTTCCCATAATTCAGATAACGTACAAGGAATTAGAGGTTCATCTAAATTCAGTGGATTAGGAAATCTAGATGGAGTAAACATTTTCAATGCATCTTTGATTATGAGGACCAGTGTAAATACAATCCAAATGAGGCTCAATAAGCACGAACATTGGTGAGATATTAACTACCAATCCAATATGTGTAGTCGGCATAGGTAAGCATGTTTCAACATGTAATGATCTTTCTGAGCTTTATTTAATGGTATGTTAGCTTTCATTGCAAAAGGATTTGAGTATAGGAGCAGGGAGGTTCTACTGCAGTTGTACAGGGTCTTGGTGAGACCACACCTGGAGTATTGCGTACAGTTTTGGTCTCCAAATCTGAGGAAGGACATTATTGCCATAGAGGGAGTGCAGAGACGGTTCACCAGACTGATTCCTAGGATGTCAGGACTGTCTTATGAAGAAAGACTGGATAGACTTGGTTTATACTCTCTAGAATTTAGGAGATTGAGAGGGGATCTTATAGAAACTTACAAAATTCTTAAGGGGTTGGACAGGCTAGATGCAGGAAGATTGTTCCCGATGTTAGGGAAGTCCAGGACAAGTGGTCACAGCTTAAGGATAAGGGGGAAATCCTTTAAAACCGAGATGAGAGTGAACTTTTTCACACAGAGAGTGGTGAATCTCTGGAACTCTCTGCCACAGAGGGTAGTTGAGGCCAGTTCATTGGCTATATTTAAGAGGGAGTTAGATGTGGCCCTTGTGGCTAAGGGGATCAGGGGGTATGGAGAGAAGGCAGGTACGGGATACTGAGTTGGATGATCAGCCATGATCATATTGAATGGCGGTGCAGGCTCGAAGGGCCGAATGGCCTACTCCTGCACCTAATTTCTATGTTTCTATGTTTCTATGTACCTAAATTCTGTTAGTATAAATATTATAAAGGGGTAAGTAATCTGTGGCAGTGCCAACTTGCTATCAAGTACAATGAGAATGAGATGCTGTTTGTTGTTTAATGATCTTTCTGAGCTTTATTTAATACTAGACTGAGGGATCCGTTGGGTCCCAGCTTCACACGGGAGGGCTGGTCCCCCAATGTAATATTCCACCTCTCCACCAATTCCAATATACACACACACATACACTCACACACACATACACACACGCACATACACACTCACATACTCACATACACACACTCACACACACACACTCACACTCACATACACGCTCACGCTCACACGCACACACTCACACTCACACACACTGACTCACACACCATATATATGACAGTAAACTTGAATCTACTCACACGGCTGAGCACAACAAATACAGTCAGCCCAAAATAAAGCATTTATTCCTTCCAAACACAGTCAGACCTAATAAAGCATTTATTCATTCCAAACACAGTCGGACCTAATATAGCATTTATTCCTCCCAAACACAGTCGGACCTAATAAAGCATTGCAGTTTCAAGCACAGGTAGGGCAGCAGGCAAATCAACTCATGGCATCGTCATTTCATTTAATTTAATTTCCAATTAAGCATTGCACTTTCAAGCACAGGCAAGGCAGCAGGCCAAACAACTCGTGGCATTGTCATTAAGCGCTAACAAATCATTTATTGCAAGTACATTGCAGACTCACAGTTCAGTTGATTCACAGCTTAGAATGACAGTTGTGGCCTCTCCCTCGCGATCTTGCAGATTGACTGACTGACGTCCAGGCATCCGGGGTTTTATAGTCCAGCCCCCCCGGAAGGGATGTTACCTTCATCGCAGTGATTGACAGGCGAGAGGACCAATCAGCTGATCTCAAGGTCTTTTAAACACCCATACTTTTTTTTCATCGATGGGAAAAATCCTCGGGGCTGGCTCAGCGGAGGAGGACTGTGAGTAAGATGGCCAAAAATCACAGTGATACAGGGTTGTGTTTTTCTTAAATCAATATAAAGCGCAGACAGGAAGTGGTCAAGATTAGACTTTTAATTATATAGATGTCTATACATTCTGAAAACTAATCAGTCACTGAGAATTTAACAAGAATTGAGACAAATTATTTAAAGATGATATTTCATATTCCTTCTTGTTGGAACTGACAGTTCCTTGGGTGGACCATCTGGAGGAGGCCCACGAGAGGAAGAAGACCAAGTATGAAGAGCTGGTCATAGATTGCCATTAGCAGGGCTGGAAGGCAAGGTGTATGTCCATCGAGGTTGGCTGAAGAGGTTTTGCAGGGCAAACGCTCTACAAAGCCTTGAGTGCACTGGGCATCAATGGAGTGGCGAGGAGAAGGGCCATCAAGAACACCACAGAGGCAGCTGAGAAAGCCTCAAGATGGCTCTGAATCAGGAGAGGAGGTGTATGGGGAGGGGCGAATGCCACCTGAACACAAGTTGTGGTCTGATCAACCACGGCTGGGTCGCCTGCGTGAGGGTGTCTTATGTTGAAAGACTCGAAACACCCAATAACCCCAGATTACATCACCAATGATGTGTTCAGGAGCATCAATAGATGTATTTTTTATCAATCGGGGAATTCTGGGGATTGTACTGGGAGGAAAATTAATACCAATTACCATATCTGAATAAATTATGTAAATAGATATTGTTGAATATGTCAAAAAATATATTCAGCAATATTTCTCTTACATATCATGGTAAGATCTCAGATGCACATCACGTAAAAAGCTAGTTCTCATCTATCTTCCAAATCTCAGTGCGTAAGGTAATAAATAATGATTTTAAATGCTTTCTGGCAACAACTCTACATATTATTCTTTGATAATTCTATCAATTGGTACATTTGACAGAAGAAAAAGTAAATAATATCATTGCGTAGTTGGAGCAAATACCATTTTCAACAATGAAGGAATATATTTTATAGTTCCTGAACTGGACTGGCACATTTACAAAGCAAACAGTCAGCTTAAATAAATATATTCAATTTCATGCCTTGCAAAAACAGCCAAACAAAGCCAAATGATATCAATTACATCTAATTCAGTGAAAATTAACTTGTCACATTGAAAAAAATGGTGTCCCGTCTCACATTATTGTTTTTTGTTGAATGTTTGGTTTGGTCCCTGTACTTCAGTTCCTGACACTATGCCATGTTCTGCAGATTATCTTATCACAGAGTTATCGGACAGACTCCAGTTCCCTGACAACAAATTTCCTCTTTCAATAAAGTGTGCTATTTATTTTTTAAATGGCAAATCTTCTCTCAAGTAGTTGTCTCTTAGGGTTGGAACTTGTGCTAACGGAGCTGAATAAATTAAATGGTTAAATACCTCAAACCATGTCGCTGCTTCCCAGTAATCCAAACTCACAGTTTGTAACTCTGAATTCATTAATCTAAATCCCATCTGATTGATTACGCAGTCTTTCAGAAAGCACTCGTAACTTCTCTAAAAGCATGGTCTTATTCCTAACTTCTTTCCAACTGCATTTTATTTTCCCAGAGCTGAAAATGTGCACTAACATGTTCATGTCTGAAGCAGGATTATTTTCTCTTGCTCACTCTATGCAGAGGAAGAAACACACCTGGCCCAGAGACAATGAGAAAGCTCTGTTCATTTACTGACTATGCGGTTAATCTAACTGATCCTCTACTTCCATTAATCTTAGACAGGCATGGAAAAAAAACATTCACAACCATTGCTGTTTATGGAGGTTTTGTCCCCATGCTTTTGTGGAACATTTACAGTCGCTGATAGAGACTAACAGGTCATTTGGTCCAACTAATTCATGGGCCATTTAAGCACCACAAGCCGATTAACATATTCTTTAATTCCTTTCTCTCACACGTGCCTCTCTGTAAACTGCATTTGTGTAATTCATGTTCATAAGTTCACAAGTTATTGGAGCAGTATTAGGTCACTCAGCCCATCAAGTCTAGTCCACCATTCAATCATGGCTGATCTATCTTTCACTCTCAACCTCATTCTCCTACCTTCTCTCCATAACCCCTGACACCCTTACTAATCAAGAATCTGTCAATCTCCGCCTTAAAAATATCCAATGACTTGGCCTCCACAGCCGTCTGTGGTAATAAATTCCACAGATTCACCACCCTTACCTCTACAACCTTTTGTAGTCATCACTTATCTACATACGATTAAAAGTTTCATCTTGTATGTATGTATATGTGTGTGTGTGTGCATGTGTATGTATGTGTTTTTCCACCTTCGCCAAAATGCCACGTGGCAGCGGTTACATTTTTACATATTCTGAATTACAGTTTTCCCCTCCACGCAGTAATCAGGTTCACTTAAGATTTCATCCTTTATTTCACAAGTTATTGATGATTCAAGTTTAAAAAGAGGCAAAAACGGTTCTCACACACAGCCTCTTTCCAGGACTTTCCACTGATGATGTCACAATGCCACTCACATTGCACCAATCGCAATGGGCTCTCAAGCTGCCGAGTGCCACAATGAGATCACAATGGGACATTGTCAATGTTAACCGCAGCTTCTCACAGACAGCCTTTTTCCAGGAGCTTCCAGTGATGATAATCACAATGGGCTCTCAAGCTGCCAATTACCACATCCCCACCCTTCCCCCCCCCTCCCCCAGGTTATTCACACACCCCACCCCCTCTGCCCCCCTGGTTATTCACACACACCCGCCCCCTCCCCCCACATGTTATACACCCTCCCAGCCCCTCCCCCCCAGGGATATTCACACATCCCACCCTCTTCCCCCCCCCCCCCCCCCCCTTCCCCCTGGGTTATTCATGATTAAAGTTTCAAAAAACGCCGAAACCATTTTTTAAAACACCAGCTTCCAGTGATGTCACAATGCCCCCCACTCCCCCCTCTCCCTCTCCCCAACAGTACAGTGAAACAGAATATTCCACCACCTTCCAGTGATGTCAAAAACAGCTTCATCAGCTCCCAACGCACACCGTTGGGGAGCTGACCCAACGGGTTGCACTTAGTCTAGTATGTTCTAAACATTGTCTATATAAACAAGTTTCTGCCACGTTCTCTATTAATGATATTTATGTTTCCGCCTGTAAGTACAAATATCTCCTAACTTTATAACATGATTTCAGAAATGTAAATGCCTCTATCAGGTCACCATTAAGTAGTTTCCCAGAAAATAATCATGCTTTACCATACAAACTGCAATGTGTTGAAAGGCTGGAATTCAGCTTGGCATTTATAGTAGAGTCGGCTATTTGTAAACCACAGAAAGTGACTGTGTGTAAAATGCAGTGCCTTATTTCTGGTTACACTGGGACTCACGTATACAACATGTTCATATAGACCAGTAAATATAAACAATTTAGACATTCTGCTATTCTTTTGCTGGTTTATCTGAACTTTTTCACTGCAACTGTTTGAAAGGGGTTCCGTGTGAATAATGTAAAAAATGGTGTGCATTTTGCTGTGCAATTGATTCTTTGGGTCTCACTTCATGTTTATCCTTGGAGAAGGTCTGCCTGGCATGTTTAATGATTCTGTGTGAGGATAGACAGCCGAGAGGAAGACTACATTATTCATCAAGGTTGAGAGGGTGCTCCGAAAGAAACATTAAAAGATGACTAACTGTCACATTCCAACCCACGTTTCTAATGCTAGTGGCATATCTGCTCTGGCCTCGCTAACAAACCTGGAAGTTTCATAATTACCAGAAATGATAGATATTTTGCTTGGCAAATCTGCCAAAAAGGTTCAATTTGTTTTCTTAAGAGTTTTGGCATCAGCAGGATGAGGAATTGTTTAATAAATGAGGTCTGGGGACAGGAAAGATCTGCATGAAAGGAACTATTTTAGCAACTACACCTAAATAAAAATGACATTCTTCGGATAAAAAAAGAACTGTGTATATTACAGTTTGTAAATTGATATGTATATATATTATTTTAACATTGAAAACCTTCTATTTTGCATTTGTGAAAAATGTCATTTGTTGTTCTGTTGGACTGATAATTTGTCTAACTGCCCTACAAAATGTTTGAGAATTTTAGTAACATTTCCAGAAAATACAAGGCTACATTTTCTTTTCAAACATTGATTGATACAGTATGACCTAGAAATCATATAATCTTATTAGTTTCATTAAGAAAAAATGTAGACACTCGTGTCTTGTTTTCTTTTGGAAATATCTACCTTTAAGTTGCCTTTTGCTTTCAGTGTGTCTAAGAAACAGCCCAACAAAACGATTTTCTTCACGTTTAATTTGAGTTGTAAAGTTCACTGGAGGAGTCTAATGTTTTATCCCATAAACCTCCCGGACATGCCTGACTGCTTTACCACTGCCATCTGCCATCTGAGGGCTCATGAAGCAATCCTGAATCAAGCAAGAAGACCTTAGATTTGGTAATGAGAGGAACGTTCAGATGCTTTCATTTCCAATTAGGGTTGCCAAGTGTCCCGTATTAGCCTGGACATCCCGTATAATGGGCTAAATAGGTTTGTCCCATATGGGACCGTTACTACTCAGGTCGAGGGGATTATCGGGTCAGAGTGCTGCGTCCGGCCCCGCCTCACCCGTCCAGACATAGTGCAGTCCATGGAGTGCAGCAGCAGCGCCTCGCCCGTGGCCCCGTCGGTCGGCAGCCCGGCCAGCTGTCCGACCTTCGGAACTTCGCTTACTGCCAACACCACCACCCCTCCTTCTCATGGCCAATCATCGGTTCATGAATTGGATGGGTTGCTGGACTTTATGTGCAGCAGAACACAAAGCCCAGCTAGCGGGCCAGCTGAGGAGTATTGGCTCAGCCCGCACAAAGTTCGGCGCCCGGGCCAAAACTCCTCAGCTGCCCCACCAGCTGGGCTTTGTGTGCAGTCCAGTACCCGGGCCAACTCATCATTCACCCAGCCACGGCCGAGTCGGTAATTAATTTCCGTCGGGAATTTGTCCTATATTTTTATCTTTTGTCCCTTATTTGGGAGTGAGAAAGTTGGCAACCCTATTTCCAATTGCCAATTTCTGCAAAAACTGGGCAGAGCTTGTATGGTGCATGTGTGACCATTTCTATTTAGCAATCCTTCAGAGGATGCTGGAAGTCGCTAAAGAACTGATCAGTTTTATGTTCAACTTGCCCTAAAATGGAGCTGGGTGGAGAAGGAATGGTATCGTGGCTCCGAAGCAAAATGCCAGCTGTTGCTAGCATGTGCTGTTCTGCTGTAACTAACTCAACTTGTGAACCTCATCTTCTGTCCACCCTCTGACCCCCAACCTATCTGTAGGCCCCTGCGATAGAAGATTTCATTGAGGAAATCAGGGCACTCAATGGGCATTACTCTGAAACAAACCTTGGATCTCCGTGCTCCTCTATTCTTTGGTAGAAGACTAATTCTCTAATTACAATATCTTTTGCTCATCTCGATTACTGGCACTCTTGAACATTTACGTCCAAATGGTTTATGACTTTATGCTCAAACGCTACCATAGAAGTGATCCCAAGGCAGTTTCAATGGAGGAACAATTGATTTCATAGAAACCCTGCTTAAAATGTCTACTGGGGGTACACAAAAATGCTGGAGATACTCAGCAGCAGCATTTATGGAGCGAAGGAAATAGTACCTTTTGGGCTGAAACCCTTTTCAGTCTGAACATCTTTCGGCCTGAAACGTTCCTTCTTGAACACATAATAGATGTGCTACTTCTCCAGCATTTTTGACTTCGATTTTCCAACATCAGTCCTTCTTGAAAAACCATAAAAAGTCTAATTCAACCATTACTAAATTAGCACCTACATTTGATGTACTCCAATCATGAACAATATTCAGAAATTAAAGACATGCTTACTTATCACTGACTAAAAGCATTGTCATGGAGGGTATATTCCTCAATTTACAAAAAGGAAAATGCTTCCTTCAATGACATTTCAGGAATCAGAAAGACTGGACAAAAAGCCTTATGAGTATTTTGGTATAATCATGATTCAAGAATCAAGAATGTTAAATTGTCATAAACTGACAATGGAACAATGAAATTATTATTTGCAGCAGCATAACAAGTCTGCAAACACAATACGCACAGATAATATATAATAAACAAAAAAAATCAATAAATTAATAACCACAATACTAGTGCAAAAAAGCATGCAACTACGGACAGTCCATTGTCGTTCAGAGTTGAAGATTATGTTGTGCAGTGTTTAAGAGCCTGCTGGTTGTTGGGAAGAACCTTTGGTTATATGGTTAACCTTTTCTTGAACCTGGTGGTCGTGGATTTTGGACTCCTATACCTTCTTCCCGATGGTAGGAGTGAACTGAGAGCATAGCCAGGGTGATGTGGGTCACTAATGATATTGGCTGCCTCTTTGAGATAGCACCACTCTAAGGCCCTTCAATGGGACGTCAGTACCTTTGATGGACCGGGCCGTCTCTGCCACTCTCTGCAATCTCCTTCATTCCTAGGCATTCAAATTCCCAAATTAGGTTGTGGTGCAACCAGTGGATAGTGGCCCCATGTTCCCCCAGTGGGGGCCCCCAGGTGGATAGTGGCTATTCATAAATAGATGTATAAATCAAAGCACAAATGGTATTATGGCAAAAAATCATAAATCGAGGAATACCTGTTTTTTTGGAACTTTTTAGTTTAATTAAGTTTAGAGATGCATCGCCGACCAGCGATCCCTGCACGCTAACATGATCCTGACCGCACAAGGGACAATTTACAATTTTACCAAGCCAATTAGCCTACAAACCTGTACGTCTTTGGAGCGTGGGATGAAACAGGAGCACCCGGAGAAAACCAACACAGGTCACGGGGAGAACGGACAAACTCCGTAGAGAGAGCACCCGTTGTTAGGAACGAACCCAGGTCTCTGGCACCTGTGAAGCAGCAACTTTACCGCTGTGCCACTGTGTCACTCTTGCACAAGCTTGGAGTCTGCATGCTGATTGCAATGCCTGGATATGCTGCCTCCTGTATTGTTGCCTGACTGGTCAAGTGATACTTTGTGGTCACAAGCCGATAGGTACACAGTGTGCACTGCCATCCAAACACCAGTTAACACCAGGTTAGATTTTCCAATTTTGTGCACCTGATTTGGTGCATCACATGCTGCAACGTTTTACTGGAAAATCAGAGGTACATAAACCAGAATTTCCCCTCTATTGGAACTAATTGAAGGAATTACTTTTAGACTGCTGGCACATGATTATTGGTGTATGCACATGGGGCAGCCAAGTAGAAAATCTACTCAATAGCTTTAAATGTGGTAAAAAAGAAAAAAAAAATGACCAACATCAAAAGATTAAAAGTGAATTGAATTTTTTTAAGTTTTAAAAGGTTCTGTCCTGTTTTTGTGTGCAATTCAATTTTTCCTACTGCTACATGTAATTCATAGCACTGATAAATAGTTTAATTGAGAGATACACCACAGAAGCAGGCCCTTCGGCCCTTCGAATCCACGGCGACCAGTGATCCCTGCACGTTAACACGATGCTACACACACTAGGGGCAATTTACAATTATACCAACCAGTTAACCTACAAACCTGTACGTCTTTGGAGTGTGGAGGGAAACTGAAGATCTCGGAAAAAAAACCACGCTGTCACAGGGAGAACGTACAAACTCCGTACAATCAGCACCAGCAGTTGGGATCGGACACTGTAAGCGCTGTAAGGCAACAACTCTACCACTGCGCCACCATGCTGTCCTGATGGAACTGGTAGGTGTGCTCTCTTACACATTTGTGATCATGGTGCAGCTTGTAGATCTGCTGCTCCACAATACCAGAGATCCAGGTTTGAACCTGACCTTGAATGCTGTCAATGTGGAGTTTGTGGGACGCTATCCCTTGGCCATGTGGGTTTTCTCCGGGGGGTGCTCTGCTTTTCTCCCACATCCCAAATATGTGTGAGTTTGTAGGTTTATTGGCCTCTGTAAAAATAGAATTGCCCCTATTGAGTAGGGAGCGGATGCAAAAATGAGTTAACAGGTCATTAATAGTTGTTGTTGACTTGGTGGTCTGTAGGGCCTGTTTCCTTGCTGTATGTCTAAATTAAACTAAGAAGTGGAGAGATAGTTATAAAGTTTCTTGTTCTTCCTCTCTCCGTATGTCTGAAGACATAATTGAGTCTTGTCATCTCCCTTAAAAAACATAGCTGGCATCACAGATATAGTATGGAGGATAATAGACATCAAACTGTGTGGTAAGATTACTGACTCTGAATCACTGCTGCAGGTTTTAGAGAACCAGCAATTGTCCAATAAATTGGCCATTGGTTACGAAGATCCAGCCAGTGGCATGGCATCACAGAAAACCTTTCATTCTATGAACAAGGAAAGAAATATTTGGCAAATTAAGCTCATCTATTCCTCAGGTCATATGTAATCTCTCCTTACATGGTCTCTGCCTGCCTAGTTAATCTGAGAAAAGTTTCTGCCCTAAATACTCGATAACTAATCAAGAGGAATGCAAGAATATCTATTTATCTTTATTTCTAAACTATTTAGCATTGCTGGTTATTTTCCATTTGCCAAATCTCCCGATAGTTAACTTGCAATCCATCTAAAAGACAAGCAGCCAGATACAATCAGTGTTGGACAGAAGGTTGGCAGAAGTCATATTGTATTCAGCACTGAAAAGATCAACTTTATGGCAGGCAATGGCAAGAGCTCAAGTCTTGCTTTTGGACTTGAATTTCAGTGAGCTTTGGAAGACCACATTTCCAACAGTACTCTGCCGAATCAGGGTCATCTACTGGAAGTATGCATCAGGAGATACGATCGATGTGTACTGCGGAGAGTCGCCTGCATGTTATGGTCATACATTTAGAAAATAACGTCAAATATTGCAGTTGTAAGTTTAACACTTAACAAGGCATAACGTATTGCCCAGAAATTCACTCCATTCAATGGAAACAAATTTTAGAAGTAGTCACTTCACCAGCCATGGATGACATTTTATGTCACACCTATCTCCACACTATTTAATTTAATGCTAAATTGATTCAGTTTGACTCACAGGAGAGTGATGATTGGAGCTTGGCTGTTGTATTCATGCAAACTGTATAAAGTAAGCAAAGCTTTATATGGATAGGATGTGGGCCAAACGCAGGCAGGTTGGACGTATAGAGGGGCATGTTGTTCGTCATGGGCAAGTTGAGCCGAAGGGCCTGTTTCCACGCTGTATGACTATGATTCTCTATGATTTAATGTTTTGGGGTATTTTTAAAATAAGCTAATTTCATATTCTTCTTGCTTGAACAATGAGTTGTTTTGCAGTATTATTTTAGTTTTTGTGGAGGGCAATATCATTACACATACCTGATCACTTCAGGCCCCCGGTAAATACTTAGCTGTCCATCTACTTTTGAGTGAAGAACCATAGGTGCTGGAAGTTGAAACAATGAAGGGCATTTGATATGAAGCGGACTTTTCCTTCTGAGTGTTTCTATTAATTTCTGTATTAATTTCTGTATTGTTCCACACATACACTTTGTTGGCCAAATGATATCCGATACATTTATGCTATCATAGTGGGATTGGGATAAATTCCGTCCATCCCTCAAGATTTCTGAAATCATCAATGCATTAGATTTTCTTGCTCAATATCATAATGATCCTCAAGCATTTATTTTGGTATCGAAAGAGAAGGTAAATATGGCATGTGAAAGTTCTCATTCAGAGTGATTATTACTCCATGATATGTTGCTGTAAAATCATAAAAGAAAAAGGTTTAACCTCCTTGAACGAGAAATATAAAAATACAAATTAAGTACATTCCACACTGAACTGCCAAATATTTTTGCCAGGGTTGTTCCTTCCTCACCATAACTTTGATGACAAAGCAACAAAAACCTTGGTATAAGATGCAAATGATATTTATCTTAATTTTTGATATTCTTATTGATTTGAAATTCATGAGAATTCTACCCCAAATCTTAGAAGTCATTTAAACATTAAATCTCCCAATCAGATGGATTGATGAAACTGTTGATAGACCTGAGTTACTCCGGCACTTTGTATCCTTTTGTTTAAACCAGCATCTGCAGTTCCATTTTTCTACTAATTTTGGGTGTTTGGGTTCCCTGTCCTTAGATGTTTTTAGACCATCCATATGAATTACAATGAAACAACAAAGTTGTTGGAAATTTCAGAGGTGACTTGTCAGCTACTGTACATTGTAAATGTGTCATTCAATGGAACCTTTTGTTAGCCTCAAAATATTGAAGTAAACAATATAATTGTAGCCATTCACCAATTGTATTTATTCACCTGCTGTTATCTTTTAGTTTACAAGTATAAAATCATGATGTACTTTGAGTTTGGAAGATTCTACCGATAAGTTCCCCGAGATAATGTCTGGTTCTCTTGATGCTGTCTGACCCGCTGAATGTTTCCAGCATTTCCAGTTTATTTCAGAAGTCTAGCATCTGCAGAATTTCTTTTTATTTTCATATTTTGGCCACAATGTCTTCTTGTAGGAATACTGTGCTATTGTGAATGGATAAGGTCTCCATTCTGTTAACAGATTCAATGTAGCCATCTGCATTGTATAACACAGGTGGAAGCAAGGCATCTTCAAAGTTTGCCTCCATGCATTCATTATACACAGTCACAATAAGACTGTTTAGCTCTGTGTGAATGAATCCAGGTTGACTGTAACTAATACCAGTGAGACACAATGACTACTTTGAACATACTGTAGACCTTCACTATAAAGGAGGTACAAAATTATCTCCAACATATAGGGCAACAACCAACATATTACCACATTATTTTATTATTACAGGTGCACAACCTTTTATCCGGTGTTCCGGAAACCGAAAACCTCCGAAAACCGGCCATTTTTTCCAGGATGTCATCGGCACACCAAAGCTCGCGTTTGGCGCCAAACTTGACCCGAAATGACCCACGGTCAACCCATGTCTGTACTACTGTAGCGGCTGCCTCCTCCCCAGAGACCGGGGAGACACTTAAACATCTGTAAATCATTGCTTAAATGTTAGTCAGTTAGTTTGGAGGGCTTTTATGTGAAGGGGGGGTTGAAGGGGTAAACTTTAATTCTTAGTCCCCTACCTGGTCGGAGAGACGGGGAGCGGTCAATGCCTTACCGGGTCGCCGTGCAGTAAGCTCCGCAGCGCTGTGGCCGCCAACTCCCAGCTGGGGCTGCGGGCGGCGCCGGTTGTAGCTCCGACCCCGGCAACTCTACCCCTGGCTGCGAGGCGCTCCAAATCCAGCGCCGCCCGCGACCGGACACCCCCCACCCCAGCTCCGCAAATGTTGGGAGTCGGCGGCGTCGCAGCGCTGGGATACCAGCGGGGAGCGGACAATGCCTTACCGGGTCGCCGTGCAGTAAGCTCCGCAGCGCTGGGATACCAGCGGGGAGCGGGCAATGCCTTACCGGGTCGCTGTGCGGTAAGCTCCAGGGTGCGGAGGCCGCCTTCTTCCAACATTCGCGGAGGGGCCGCGGGCGGCGCTGGATTTGGAGCGCCTCGCAGCCAGGGGTAGAGTTGCCGGGGTCGGAGCTACAACCGGCGCCGCCCGCGGCCGGACGGAGCCCCCAGCTCCGTGATGTTGGGGGTCGCCGACCAGGTAGGGGACTAAGAATTAAAGTTTCCCCCTTCACCCACCCACCACCACCACCACCACCACCACCACATAAAATCCCTCCAAACTAACTGACTAACATTTATGCAATGATTTACAATGATTCCCCAGTCTCCGGGGAGGAGGCAGTCGCTCCAGACTTTTCAAGCCGCCCGCGCTACCTACCTAATCTACGCTAAAAATCTTCCATTCGGAAATCCGAAAATGTCCGAAATCCGACAAATGTCTGGTCCCAAGGCTTTCGGATAAAAGGTTGTGCACTTGTACAAAGTAACCTTTTGTTTTAATGTCAAATCGTATTTGTAGAACTTGAATGGCATCTGTTAGATTGAACATTTTATTTTGAGACCCTTCTCGCCACGTGTTGGATTATTTTTTAGCATTGCATGCATCAGTTGGTCAAGTAAGGCCTAGTTTAGTTGGCCTAATGGTTGAGATTGCTTCCAAAATGTATTAAAGTCTCAAAGATCAGACTCAACGTATTAGAGATTCTGCCTGACCCATCAGGTCACTCTAGCACTTTGTTTTGTCCAGCAATGTATTACAATATATTGAGTCGCAAATATACTGTGTCATATAAAAAAACAGTCTAACAATTTTTTATCTAATATGCAGATAAAGAGGCATTGAATACTGTTCAAACCCTCATTTACAGAGGAGATGAGGGCATGCTAACTGTTTCACTTAATGATAGAATGTAAGTTGGATGCATTAATTTAAATATTACACTGAAAATTGTGCATGGCCCTCTAAAAGTCTTAATGAGGAAATTGGATAGAATAGAAAATTGTATCTTCGACAATCCAAAAATGCCGAAAATACTCAGCTAGTATCTGAACACCTCGAAAGAGAAAAGAAAGTTAACAAATCCAGTGCAAGTAATTGTTTGGGTGTCTGAACAAATGAAATGTTTGCTCCATGAATATTTCTGTTGTATTGGTCTTCCATATTTTCGCCATGCTCTAATTAAAATATTGAAAGAAATTCAGAAAGAGAATAAAGTAAAAAACAGTTAAAGTACAACTACATATACTCAGGATTTTTGCAGGATTTTACAGATACAGGATTCTACAATTAATCCAGCTAAATGTTAACAGAAAATACATGAATAAAAATACCTAAATATTAGAGTAGTCAAGAAAAATATATACCAACATGATACGATATTTCACATTCCACTTGTGCCTTGAAACAATGACCAGAACTATTTTCAGATTTGCAATCACTGTTTTGACCACCCTTGCACTGTAAATGCACGTTTAAAGTATTTTTATCTGTGAAACATTATTTACAATTTGTATCTCCTTTTTGTAAAGTTTCTATCTTTTAATAAGGCATTGTTCCTGTCAGTCTCTCTCCTAACTCAAGTCTGAAGAGTCATGTCCCGAAACATCACCCATTCCTTCTCTCCAGAGATGCTGCCTGTCCTGCTGAGTTACTCCAGCATTTTGTATCTATCTTTGGTTGAAACCATCTGCAGTTCCTTCCTACACATTGTTCCTGTCAGACTTAACGAACCAAACAGTGAGCTTCACACTGAGCTGTATTTCACAGTATCGTACCCCTGAATTATATTTCCAAGATATAATCTATTGTATCACCTATTCAGTAGAAAGAAACCAAATAAAAATAATAAGCGTGTTAAATTAGTGAAGCTACATCAAAAACGGCAGCCAGGTAATTTGATAATAATATAACATTAAAACTGTGCATCATGTATGTGAATGTTAAGGTTATTTTCTTGCAATGAAAGTGTTCTTTGTTCGTTGTTATATTCACGTTTTATATTGCCATTATTTCCATGGCGTAATATGATATCATTAATATTTTCAATAATTTATTCCATCCAGTTACCTTTCTATGAAATTATAATAAAATTATTAAGGCATATTGCAAAAGCATATTTGGCTTCCTTTCAGAGAAAGCTTAAATAACTTTATAGTTTAAGGTGTTAGTTTTTCACTTGCCCCATGTAAATTTCTATTTCCATTCCAATTGCAATTTAATCTTCTTTTCTAATATTTTTGATGTGTGAGAAATATTGGCATGAGGTTATTCCCGAACGGTTTGAAAGCATAATTCTGAAGTAATTGTAAAAACAATGTTTACAACGTATTTGAACCAATGTCATGAAATCATATTTATTCCAGACAAATTACAATGCAAATAACTTTCCAGTAAAGAGCATGGCAACAGGACTAACAGCAGCATAATGTTTAACCATGGGTGCAAACTGATTCACTTGCACTTTCTAACTTCTGCTGCACAAAATATTCCAAATTGTTGGATGGTTCAGAACTGGAATCACATCTTAATGAGTAGAGAAAACAGGGGACAAATCATTCACACACGCTGGCCGTGTGAACATGAACCACAGAAACCTTTAGTTTATACTTGGATTCTGGAGCCAAAACACCAAATTACTGTGTGAGCAATAATTAATGGCCGTATGAAGGCAAGTAAATATCAAATTGCAAACTCCCAGCTTGCAATGTAGTGTCCATTAAAATTAACAGATGAAAACTTGCAGGCAGGAGTGAATAACAGTCCCGGTGCTTGTTTGCAACAGTATAATAGAACCATTACTCCAATAGTGAAGTAAGTAAATTATACCCCCATTTAATGAGACTTGAAAAACAGTGTAGTGCCTTCTTTGGACGAAAACACAGTTGGCCACCTATTGTACATGGCTTGTAAAATATCCACATTTTCAAGTTGTGATACGAGACTGGGCAAGAGATGCTAAAGCAACAGAACACGAATGCTGACTCAAATACTACAGTTATTCAAATGGCATTGCCTGATGAATTTCTAAACTTGTGCAGGGATCCCCTGCCCCACCCCTCCCCACTACCCCAGCAAACACATAACCAGTTGTTAGAAATGGAGATTAATGCTAGGAATTTGGACTGAGTCCGTGTAATATTTTACGGAATTGTTATTTGTTGAGTGATGTGTTTTGCAGTCAGCATTTATGCCTACCTTTTACATAGAAACATAGAAACATAGAAAATAGGTGCATGAGTTTGTACTCCGGACATTGGTGCTTTATGCTCATTCTTTTAATTTCCAGGAAAATACTTTCTTAATGTCATGGCAATTAAATAAAACATTAGAAATTGCAGCTAAACCCATTAGATGATGCTGGCATGAGAAACTATTTAGATTGAGCTTGATGAATTTGAACAAATAAATAATTTATTGAGTGGACAATGTCTGCTGTAGCTCAACAATATGTTGTGATAAGATCCATTCCTATCAATGATTGGAAACATGTAGAGAACACCACATGTCTTCCTGGGACCATCAGAGGAACCCAAACTTTCCTATCTCCAAATCACTGCAAAGGCAACGTGCAAACCATTCAATCTAGCACAATTCAATTTACGGACAACTTTAATATGGCTATACTTCTGGGCATAACATTGGGAGTGGCATTCAGCTTGTTTGTAACAGGATGCGTTTGAGCCGTGGCAGAGCAAATCTGACATTGGAAATCTGGATGTTCATTCAAAAGCAATTATAGATGGAATGTTTTCCAGAAAAGTACATTTATCACTTGCCTTGGAAAATGAAGCAACAGCTGGAAGGATACACATTTTTTACTGGCGGACGAATTTCCCATCAGTTATAGATAGAATCCATATGGCCATCTCCTTAACATGTGCATTGCTGGATTAATGATATGGAAGATGTCTTTAGAGGTGACCCCTGCTATGCTAATAAAATTGTTCCCCACACATCATCGGCCAACTTTGGATGCAACACGTCTTGCATAGAAATGGAAGTGATGTCAAGACATCCACATCATAAGTGGAAGATGTAGGATGTGCCTTATTTGGAGAGACCACACCAGGAATCATTGTGTGGAAATGAGGAACTCCAGATGTTGGTTCACAAAAAATGAGATACAAAGTGCTTGAGTACCTCAGCGGGTCAGCCAGGGATGCTGCCTGATCCGATCTGAGTTACTCCAACACTTTGTGTCTTATCATTGTACACTAGCACCCCTGGGCTTCCAAGAAGCTCCCCCCTTTTTTGAGCTTGCCTGCACGTTAAGAACACATCAAGATTTTCAACTCCTGGTAAGATGTGGCATCAAAACATATGTAATTAAAATATAATGAGAAAAGTGGTAGAATAGCAAGAAAATGTAAATGCAAAATCAATAACACCCCAGCAAATAAAATGGCTCATGAAATTTGGGGTAATATCGGAGGTAGACAAAAGTGCTGGAGAAACTCAGCGAGTGCAGCAGCATCTATGGAGCAAAGGAAATCGGCAACGCTTCGGGCCAAAACCCTTCTTCAGACTGACTTAGCTTGGAAAATGGCTGTAGACGAAATGCAGACTATGCACATAGAATGGCTGAACTAATGTAGTACTACAAACCAAGTATAGAAATCTGAATTATTCATTGTTATAGAGCTATACAACATGGAATCCAGCCATCTGGCCCAACTTATCCATGCCAACAAAGATGCCCCATCTAGTCCCACCTACCCCTGTTTGACCCATATCCCTTTAAGGTTTTCCTATCCATGGGCCTGTCTAAATGATTGTTGTTATTGTACCTGCCTCAATTACTTCTGCTGGGAACTCTGTGTGAAAAAGTTTCTCATCACATTCCTATTAAACATTTGCCCTCTCCCTTAAACCTATTTCCTCTGATTCTTGATTCCCCTACTCTGGGTAAAATACTCTATGGACCTGCTCTATCTATACCCCTCATTATTTTACACACCTCAGTAAGGTCTCCCTTCAGTTTCCTACCTGCACAGAAAAAAGTCCTAGTCTACCCTACTTCTCCCTAAAGCACAGGTCCCACTGTCCTGCAATCTTTCCAGCTTCGTGACATCCTTCATATAGCAGTAACCAAAACTGAACAAAATGTTCAAAATACGGCCTCAACAACAGCTGTAACATAACATCCCAACTTCTATTCACAGTACCTTGACTGTTGAAGACCATTATACCGAAAGTAGACACAAAATGCTGGAGTAACACTGCGGGACAGGCAGCATCTCTGGAGAGAAGGAATAGGTGACGTCTTGGGTCGCAACCCTTCTTCAGACTGATGTCAGGGGAGTGGGCGGGACAAATATAGAATGTAGTCGGAGACAGTAAGACTGGGTGGTGAATTGGGAAGGGGGAGGGGAGAGAGAGGGAGAGCAAGGGCTATTTGAAGTTAGAGAAGTCAATGTTCATACCGCTGAGGTGTAATCTACCCAAGTGAAATCTGAGGTGCCGTTCCTCCAATTTGCGCTGGGCCTCACTCTGACAATGGAGGAGGCCCAGGACAGAAAGGTCAGATTGGAAATGGGAGGGGGAGTTGAAGTGCTGAGCAACAGGGAGATCAGGTAGGTTAAGAGGGACTGAGCGGATGTGTTCAGCGAAACGATCGCCGAGCCTGCGCTTGGTCTCACCAATGTAAAGAAGTTGACACCTGGAACAGAGGATACAGTAGATGAGCTTGGAGGAGGTGCAAGTGAATCTCTGCCTCACCTGGAAAGACTAGTATGGAGTCGAAGGGGGACATAAAGGGACAGGTATTGCATCTCCTGCGGTTGCAGGGGAAAGTACCTGGGGAGGGGAGGGTTTGGGAGGGAAGGGATGAGTTAATCAGCGAGTTGCGGAGGGAATGGTTTCTGCAGAAAGCAGAAAGGGGCCAGTAGTGGGATCCCATTGGAGGTGGCGAAAATGTTGGAGGTTTATATACTGTATGCTCCCTCTCTGTGACTGTCTCCGATTACATTATATCATTGTCCCGCCCACTCCCAACATCAGTCTGAAGGAGGGTCTCATCCCGAAACGTCACCCATACCTTCTCTCCAGAGATGCTGCCTGGTCTGCTGAGTTACTCCAGCATTTTGTGTCTACCTTTGATTTAAACCAGCATCTGCAGTTCTTTCCTACACATTGTACCGAAAGACTTCTTCACCACCCTATCTACCACTTTCAGGAAGCAAGGTACATATACTCCAAGATCCCACTGTTTTGCAACACTCTTCAGTGCCCTGGCATTCACTGTGAAAGTCCTACCCTCTTTGATTTCCCAAAATTCAGCGCCTTGCACTTACTGCATTAAACATCATTTGTAGTTTTTGATAGTATTTTTTTTTTACAATATAACCAACGGTGACGCAGTGGTAGTGTTGCTGCTTTACAGCACTTGCAGCAACTCTAACGCTGCACTACCGTTGGTTGTATTGTAGAAAATAAAATACTATCAAAAACTACTAATGATGTTTAATGCAGTAAGTGCAAGGCGCAGAGTTTTGGGAAATCAAAGAGGGCAGGACCTTCAAAGTGAATGCCAGGGCCCCGAAGTGTGTGCAGAGCAGAGGGATCTCGGCATGTAAGTCTGTACGGAGTTTGTATGTTCTCCCCGTGAACTGAGTGGGTTTTCTCCGAGATCTTTGGTTTCCTCCCGCACTTCAAAGACGTACATGTATGCAGGTAAATAGGCTTGGTCAGTGTAAAAATTGCCCCTAGTGTGTGTAGGATAGTGTTAATATGCCGGGATCGCTGATCGGTGCTGATTCGGTGGGCCAAAGAGCCAGTTTCCGTGCTATATCTCCAAACTAAACTAAACTTGAAAAAAATACTGCCGAGGCCTTGTTCATAATAGTCGAGAACTTCAATCGAGCCAACCTCAAGAGTGTGCTATCTAAATACAATGCGTGTGTCTGCTATCCGACCAGTGCCCCAAATCCTTGACCACAGATACACAACCATCAAACACACCTATCAGTCCAACCGACAGCACATTGGTAAATCTGACCATCTCGCTGTGCTTCCACTCCCTCCCTACAAGCAGGAATTGAAGTGTGAAAATCGGGTACAGTAACTCATACAGTGCAGTCCTGAGGGAACAGATGAGGTCCTTCACGACTGCTTTCAGTTGCTGGACTGATGTAAATTCAAGAACTCTGCGGTCAACCTAAATTAGTATGCCACTGCCGTCAATGAGTTCATTCGTAAGTGTGTAGAAGGATCGTGCCAAAGACAATACGAGTGTTCCTGAACTGTAAACCATAGGTGAATTGTGAGGTCGATTCCCAGGTGTAGTCCAATTCGGCAGCGTTCAAGTCAAACATGTAACATAGAACAGTACAGCAGAGGAACAGGCCCTTCAGCCCACAATGTCTGTGCCAAACATGCTGCCAGGTGAAACTAATCTCATCTTAGTTTGGTTTAATTTAGAGATACAGCATGGAAACAGGTCCTTCCGCCCACCCAATCTGTGCCGACCTGCGATCCCCACACACTAACACTATCCTACACACACACTAGGTACAATTTACACTTATACCAAGCCAATTAACCTATAAACCTGTATGACTGTGGAGTGTGGGAGGAAACCAAAGATCTCGGAGAAAACCCACACGGTCATGGCGAGAAGGTACAAACTCAGACATCACCCGTAGCCAGGATCGAACCTGGGTCTCTGGTGCTGCCAGGATCGAACCTGGGTCTCTGGTGCTGCAAGCGCTGCAAGGCAGCAACTCTACTGCTGCGCCGCCGTGCCGCCCTTCTGCCTGCACATAATCCATATCCCTCCATTGCCTGCATATACCTATCTAAATTCCTCTTAAATGTCTTCCATACCTGCTTCCACCACCACCCCAGGCTGCATATAACTTTCACCCACTCTGCTCTATATAAAAAAAGCGCCCTGTACATTTACTCTAAACTTTTCCCCTCGTACCTCAAATATATGTCCTCTAGTCTTTGACATGTCTACACTGGGACAAAGGTCTGACTAGACTACCTATTTAGTCCTCTCATGAGTTTATATATTTATAAATCCGGTCATCTCTCAACCTTCAGCATTCTAAAGAAAACACTCCACATTTCTCTCCTTGTAGAAAATACTCCTATTCTGAGACTCCTCTTCTGCGTCCTCTCCAAATCCTCCACATCCTGCTTGTAAAGGGACAACCAGATCTACATCAAATTCCAAATTGGGCCTAACCAAAGTCTTATAGAGCTGCATCATGACTTCCTGACTCTTGCACTGAATGCCCTGGCCAATGAATGTCAGCATACCATATGTCAGCATTTACCACTCTATTTACTCGTGTTGCTACTTTTAAGGCCCTGTCCCACTTGGTTATGCATCACGACACACGACGCGTGCATGGCATGCTTTACGCACGCATGGCGCATGGTGAGACGTGGTGGTGTAGGCAGTGACAGGCTGTAGCGCGCGGCGCCCCAGGATTTTGGCTTTCACAAAATCCTCACGCGCCACCTGCGTGACGCGCAAATGACACCCAAGTCAGTTAGGCCCTTTACGGAGCAATGGACCTCGATCTCAAGGTCCCATTTCACCACAATACCTTTAAGGGTCTTGCCATTAATCGTGTATGTTCTCCTTACAGTTGACCTCCCAAACTGCAACTCACTTGCATCTTTGACTTGTCAATTATCATGCCCACTCTCCTCAAAAAGTAATGTAGACAAGGGGATTAAGCACCCATCTTCCTGCCCTTGTCATTTTATGATTGAATTGGCAAGAGGAGAAAAAGGTTTTTAATAAGATTTGCATAATACTCTGGATCAATGCTCTTAAGGTAAACAAAATCACAAGACAAGTTTATAACAATTTGCTTATTCAGATAAAACATGGAAACTAAAAAGCAGCTCACAGGCATGGAATACTTTACAGGTTATTTTTTTCCAAATCAATTCCTGAAAATTGCATTACTTCAATTCATGCTTTTTTGGACACCCCCAGAAGCTAAATACTGTGTATGGCCAGGTTTTTGAAATTATATCATAGAAATTTATGACTGATCATAAATAATCATTAGATTATTTCTCCTTCCCAGTTCATCTCAGCAAACAAAGTTGTATTCAACAATCCTCTTTCCCAGCCTTTGGTGCAGTTTTGCAGTGCTGTTCCAAATACTTTTGAATGCCCAGAGAAGGAAATCGTTTCCTCTCAACTGTCCTCCATTTCTTAAAACATGAAAAGACAGCCTTACCCGAAAGGCTGAAAAAGTCAAGGTATTCAGATAAAGTCAACATGCTTTTCTCATAGGGAAATCATGTATGACCTACTTATTGTAGTTCAATGAAGGTTAGAGGAATGTTTTAGATTTTCAATAGACATTTGAGATTATTGTTAAATACTCAGCTGTAAACAGATTGCACAAACAGATGACCATACAGCTGTTTGCAACACCTGAAACTTGCTCAGAACTTTAAAACATGAACACTGCAAGAAACCCGATAACTTTCTTAAATTTGTAAGACATTATTTTAATTGATGAAAGATCCCTTTATAAAGAAATTCATTAATTTGTCAAAATTAATTCATGCATGCTGCAGTGATGAAGGTAACTAATAGCATAATAACTATATTATTGATACCTACGCTTAAGGTAGAACAGACGTTTTAAATGAGACCAAAGATGGCTCACATGCATGGAATAGGTTAATAGGTTAATTTGCCCTTACCTATTACTGAAAATTCAATTTCTTCTCATCATGCATTCTTAGACACCCTGAAGATATAGAAAGTTTACAGCATTGTTGTTCCACAATCTATGCTGTCACTTTCCTCAAATTCAACAACAAAATATCTTGAACGTTTTTATATAGTGCAAACACAGAATTCTCCAAGCTAATTTTTCTGTTACCCTGATCACTCCTCAGGTAAAGAGCATGGTGTAGCAGAATTTTAAAGATGCAATGCTTACATATCTTTTGCATGCTAGATATTCAGTCCAGGGGTCTCTGAAAATCCAGCTCTTCGCAGGCTTTCTATTCACTCAAAATACTTTGCTTTCCCTCACTGTGCTTTTGATTGAATATGTTATGATAAGGTTTACATACCCAAGTGAAGCAGTAAAGTTCTGTGTATATTTGTAAGATTCTATCTTTTCCTCCACGTATTCTCTTGGGTCATACTTGATTTTCTTCCATTTTTCAAGCATGACCAATCAACAACGTTTTAATTTCTCAGACTGAGATTTTATTCATCATCCCCTGGCAATTATTTATATATGCTCAAGGCAGATTTCTGGATGAAATCCTTCATTTTAATTGAAGCATTAGTCTTTTTCCATGCTATCACAAATACCGCTGCCCACAGAAAATACAACCCCTGTCATTCGCCTTTTAAATGTAAAAGTCATTGCATACACGTAGTGGGCCTCGTTTCTTCCTCTATTCCAGTGAACAAAATGTTCAATTCCAACAACGAAAAAAACTGATTTTAAAATTGTATGGACATTTTCCTCCTTTGCTAACAAGTTATAACATTTTCAGTAGTGGTACCAACAGATAATTCTGACAATTTTTTCGGCATTTTTCTCCGTTAGCTTCTAGTGTAAAGTATATTTCCAGAAGCACACTATGCCTCTGGTCTAAGCTTTCAAGAGACACAAACATTCTGCATTTTGCCCTGCTGTTCAGTTAGCTCCAAAGGTTACACTATTTTCCGGCATCCTCTGTTGAACTGGCTTCTGGGCATCCTGACTGGCAGGACTCTGTTGGTTAGATGTGTAGGAAGGAACTGGAGATACTGGTTTACACAGAAGATGGACACAAAAAGCTGGAGTAACACAGTGGGTTAGGCAACATCTCTGGAGAAAAGGAACAGGTGATACCTTGGATGGCCTGAAGAAGGGTCTGAGGAAGGGTCTCAACCTGATCCTTTTATCCAGAGATGCAGTCCACCCAGAGATAGTGTCTATCTTCCCTGTTGTTTAGAATTAGACATAACATTTCTTCCACCCTGGATTCTCAACGCTGGCATCCCTCAGGATTGTGTGCTCAGTCCCTTTTCTCTACTACCTTTACTCCTACAACTGTGTGAGCAATACAGTGCTAACTCAACCTTTAAGTTCAGCAATGATATCATTGTTGTCAGTCAGATCAACAACAGCAATAAGACAAAGTACAGGAATGATATCGAGAACCTTGTGCCATGGACAACAATATAGTCTTTAATGTCAATAAGACAAAAGGAAACGAGGAGCTGAACACCATCCTATCCTTATCAACAGAGCTACTGAATCTGCAGAGTACCTGAAGAGATGAAATTTGAAATCTTGTGACTGAGATTGGTATATTGGGATTTTTCATTCATGTAGATAATCACTTTTAATGAAATAAAATGGGAAAAAAATTAGGGAAAATTAGGTTATTTTTGATGGACCGCACATCCAGGATATTTTGTAAAGAACGAAAGCTTTTTTAAAGTTTTTAAAACCTTTGATCCTTGTGAACCTTCCAGTCCTACCTGCAGCATCAAATACATCTCGCAACATTATCTTCCTCCAAGGCCTCTTCCCTATCGTCCAGCTGAGTGGAGCTGCCCAAACATTATTCAATTCTTAGTTATCAATCAGGCGGCAGACAACTGCGATGTCTTCTCTTCTTGCTCCTGCTAGAATGCTGAAAGGAGCTTTCCATGGCCAGTTTCTGTTTCAGCAACAATCAACACCATTGTCCAAAGACACAATATCTTGTCGCGCATGGATGGCCATGCCATTTGACTCTTCATCAGCACCACATAACCTGACCTCAACTGATGGATTTGTCAACCTTCTTGCCTTACGTCGGTGCTGCATGAGGAAAGATCTCTTACAAATAAAATGAGTCTGAAGACAAAATACACATAGCTCAGTGGTGATGGGTTGCATGGGTTTGGTGCAGGTTAAGACACAAGCAGCGATGATTACTTAAGTTCCAGGATGGCTACACCTGGAGATCATTGAAGCAATCATATCCAGAAGTAGCAAAGCCCTGTTCCCTGGGCACAACTCCATCCTTCTTTCAGAAGTATCCCAGATTGAACCAGAGCACTTGCAGGTTCAATATATTCTATTTGTCTCCAAGATTATCTGATGGTCACATATATGCTCAGCTTTAAGACTGACTCTTTCCAACCCTACAACATCATCCAACTCTGCACCTGCTCAGCTCATCCGCTGTTGAAATCCACTCTGTGCTTATTCTCTGCCTAGCTTTGTTAATTACTGGTAGCGGAACATCTAAATGTTTTCAAATCTGCCTGATATTGACTTCTATTCTGATCAATGAAATAGAAAACTTAAGGTGTTTTGTAAAGGCAGAAAAATTGCTGCAAGGTGGGAGTAAGCAGTGTGGGCAGTGTGTGGGCAGTATGGACGGTGTGGGGGGGTGTGGTGTGGGTGTGGTGGTGTGTGGGTGTGTGGGGGTGTGGGTGGGTGGTGTGGTGTGGGTGGTGTGTGTGGTGGGTGTGGGTGGTGTGGGTGGTGTGGTGGTGTGGTGGTGTGGGTGTGGTGGGTGGTGTGTGGTGTGGGCGGTGTGGTGTGGGTGGGTGGGTGGGGGGTGTGGGTGTGGTGGGTGGTGTGGGTGGTGGTGGGTGGTGTGGGTGGTGTGGGTGGGTGGTGGTGGGGTGGTGGGTGGTGGTGTGGGGGTGTGGGTGTGGACGGTGGGCAGTGGGTGGTGGGGGGGTGGTGTGGGTGGGGGTGGGTGGGGTGGTGTGGGGCAGTGTGGGCGGTGTGGGTGGTGTGGGCGTGTGCAAGTTGAAGATCAATCTCCCAAAATCCTGCTTCTTCTCAGTTAGTACCTCAGGTTTTGAAGTAGTTCAGTGTCTGCTAGTCCTTTGCTTCATCTGTGATAATCCCTGTCTACAGGTATTAATCTTGCACCTCCAACAGTCTTGCATTCATTGTCTGCACAAAATTATATGCACCCCCTGTGGTCTTACAGGAGTTATTATCAAAATACTTTGTTTTTAATATATTTTTCTATTTAGCTAATCATAAAAAAAATGTCTGTTATGTAAGCATCTGCAGGAAGGAAATGGAAACTACCTGCAATCTCAGCAGTCTGTTGAAACCAGATTTGCATTGGTTTGTTTGTGAGTCTATTGCTCTCTGTCAAGCTCTAGTTTGTCCTTGTCCTCTGTTCAGTGAGCCTTTAAAAAGCATATTTTTATAACCAGTCAAGGCTCCTCCAGTTTGCCTCATGTGGCTGCTTGCTCTCCTACGCAGTGGCTGGGGACAGCTGCATAATCTGCTCCAGCTCCCTCGCAGTGTGTTGGGTCAAAAACCCCATCATCTCAATGGGGTGGTTCACAATATGTGAACAACCGTCACTGAAACTATTTCATTTAGCGGGTTACAACTTCCACAGATCTTATTGTGCTGCTTTGAATCATTTGTATCTTGGAAAGTTCAAAGGATAAATCAGGCACTAAAATAATCCTTTCTTTAGCTATATCTGCCCCCTCATCTGTGTCGCTTCCAAGGGTTGGCTGTTGAAATTGTATTTGTGAGTTTATAACATTGTCTGGTTTTTATAATGAGTGTCTGTATCGTCCAATATAACCACAAATGAGGCTTACAATAACAATCACTATCATGCAAAATTCAACAAGCTATGAACCTGATTTCCAAATTACTGTAGAGTAATGAAGCAAAGAAAAAAAAGATTGTGGTTCCGAAGGCTAAGGTAGGTCAGGTTAGGCAAACAACTGAATTTTTAAGGTGCATGTGATGGTGAAAGCTGCATATCTTTTTGTGTGTACAGCTGTCAAATGTGTAGTATGTGTAAGAAAGAACTGCAGATGCTGGTTTAAATCGAAGGTCGACACAAAAAGCTGGAGTAACTCAGCAGGACAGGCTTTTTGTGTCCACTCTCAAATGTGTAGCCCGTCTTATGTCTTTCGAAGAAAGGGAAAGTACTTTTAATTAACGACTTTGATTATTTTATATATTAACCTATTAAAAGTAAAACAAAATAAAAAATTAGACACAGCTCAGTCTGAAGAAGGGTTTAACACATGTTTATCTCATTGTTATCTCAATTAATGGATCTCATTGTTATCTCAATTAATTTTTTTTTAGCAGTCTCTTTTCTTCTCCTTAAGTCACAGAGGAAACATTTAACCCTGGACCCCTGCAGGAACTGGCCAGGTGGGTCACTGAATATGAAGCAGCAGTTTTCCACCTCCCCCCCTTCGCTTTCTTGCAGTTTCAAATTACTGATTTTAATAGGAGTGTGAGATTCCTGTCAGAAGGCAACAAAGTCCCCCAAGATCTGGATCCAGCTGCAATTTTTGCTTGAGGCCTGACAGACCCACCGAACAGACCCACCGACTAGTTCTACCCTGAACAGTAGGGACAATATACAGAAGCCAATTAACCTACAAACCTGCATCTCTTTGGAATGTGGTGGGAAACCAGAGCACCCAGAGAAAGCCCATGTGGTCACAGGGAGAATGTGCAAAATCCATACAGACAGTACCTGTAGCCAGGAATGAACCCAGGTCTCTGGTGCTGTAGGGCACCAACCCTACTGCTGTGCAACTGTGGCACCCCTAAACAATATGGATCTTTGTAGTTTTCTGGTCCTGTCAACCTGATAGCAAGTGAAGGCCCAGTGGAGTTATCTTTTAAACAAGTATAAGAGAACAGGGCACCTTTAGATAGACACAAATAGAAAATTATTCAAAATTAATTTTATCTCCACACTTTATCATTGTACCTCAGGAAGCAACCCCATTGCTATCCAAAAACACAGCAGAACACCTTGCAGGTGACACCATATGTTTAATCACAAAGGAATGTTTATATAGTAAATTACAGCTGGCACTTTTCATGTAAGATAGGGGTGAGGGATTAGCAAACCCCAATTATAATAAGGAAGAAGTAGAACAGAATGTCATCAATTACTGAGCCTTTTCATCAATTACTGAGATCCAGTCCTAGAGCTGACAGAGGTTGAATTCAAAGGATAGATGTATATAGATTTACAATAATCTAGGTCTTTGCTGGAATTGTAAACCATCCTGAACTGTGTCTGATGGTAAGTGTGCAGGAATCCATACTCAACAAGCTTCTTCTACTACATTTCACAACCCATTAACCCCATTACCTTCGACATCACAGTATGTAGGAATACAGATTTATCTCCAGGTTACACATCATCCAGTTTTGAGCAGGTACCACCATTCCTTCAGTATCACTACATTAAAATCCTACACCTCTTAATAAACAACGATTCATTGGCAGAGAGTGCTGCCAGTGGTAGTGGTGGTGTTAATATTGGCTAAATTAAAGACGCCATAAAATGGAGGATCCCTACACTTGTCAGAATTGCTTAACCCTTGTCAGTTGAACCTTACAGGCTTTGATTGGCACCAACCAGGCTAGGCTCAGACTGATGTGCAGGATGGTAAGGGTTCAAGGTGTTCTCCCTATTTCTCTTAAATTGATAACATGGATAGCGGTTTTGCAAATTAACCTCAAATGCATCATTTCTATTGGATCGCTGCAAAAGCATTGTAATCAGTATACATAATGTTGCAAGATTGTCATCCTGTTAATTGATGATTGGTTGAATTATTGAGCCTTGGAGAAATTGTTTGAATCTCAGGGCACATGTTTCATTATTTGTTCTAGTTTGCTTCCTTCGAGAGCTTTCTTTCTTATACAGTGTATAAGCTGCTGTATTATTGGGTTAGGAAAATGTCTGTTATGTATGGGGTTAATTGATATCTGTAATTAGATTATTTTGGAAAAATACAACCACACCAACTGTTAAAATGTGGATTAGGAATATGATGGACATAGCACGCCTTGAAGAAATGAGACTCCGACTAATAGATAAATATGACCAATTCTTAAGGAGTTGGTCTCCTTTCATCGACTTTTTGGAATCATGTGATGCAGCGGTACCGTAAGGATTGCTGATTTCAGTTCATGACGCGGATAGATCTACATCTCCGAATACAGATTTGAAAAATTCTCTTTTAAGGGGCCTTCTCTTCTATTTCTACTTTCCACTTTCTCTCTTCATTTTTTTATTTTTTATATACACACTTCACGTTTTTCTACTCTCTACCATCTATTTTTCCACTTTTTCCCCTTTCTATTGTTTTCTTTTTCTTGTCCTGCTTACTTCCTTCTTATAACATAAAACTAGAGGTTGTACATAGAATGGATTACGGTATTACATAGTTGGCACCTAAAATTAGGTTCCACTGTACTGTTTTGTACTGTATTAACTTCTAATAAAATAAACAAAAAAAAAAAAAAAGATTATTAAGAGACCACCCCCATGTGGTTCAGCCCCTCGAGGTCCTAGGACATATAAAAGTTCGCTGCCACGAGGTCCAGTGTCTTTTGGGAGAGTGCTTGGGACTGCGTGAACTTCTGGAGTGTCTCTGTCGGAGAGAGGCCTAGGGGGCTTGAACAGGCAGATACGAGGATCGAACCCGCGGTGGGATAGGCACAGTAGTTGAACTGTAATGCGCTTTTGTTAAAATAAAGATTAATTGTTTCAAGTGCTTGATTCAGCGTTTTTGCTGAAACTAGACTGGAGAGAAGCTTAGAAACGAGCAATTTACAGTGGAGGCAGATGAAATAGTGGCATTGAAGAGGCTGCTAGATAGGCACATGGATATGCTGGGAATAGAGGAACATGGATCATGTGCACGTAGAGGAGATTAATTTAACCTGGCTTCATGTTCCCCATAGAGATTGTGGGCCAAAGAGCCTGTTCCTTTGTTGTACTGTTCTATATACTATGATTCAGATACCTTCACCACATAGAATACAGTGATCTATGTATATAAAAAAACAAACCAAGGATAATTTTAGGGAAAATGTACATGACCCTTAAGTGGTTCAGGTGTGAATGCTGATATATTGAGCAAATACAATATTTTGATAAAATTCTTTTTTGAGGCCTGCCATATAAATGGTTGCTTAGACAGGTAATCCAATAGAACTCTTCCCTGGCTCTTCATCTTTATCCTGTTCAGCTCCTGACCATGGATAAATGCCTTCCAATCTCATAGCCACAGGAAATTGAGTACGTATGAGAGTTGGGAAGTCACATTGCAGCTTTATAAAACTAGTTAGGCCACATTTGGAGTATCGTGTGCAGTTCTGGTTGCCCAAATATAGGAAGATTTTTACTAGGATGCTGCCTGGATTAGAGAGAATTGGTTATGAGGAGACATTGGACAAACTTGGATTGTTTTCTTTGGTGCATTGAAAGCTGAAATCTGATTAAAGTATATAAAAATATGAGAGGCATAGATAGAGTAGATAGTCAGAACCATTTCCTCAGGATGTAAATATTAAATACAAGTGGACTTAACGTAGAGGGGGAAAGTTTAAAGGAGATATGCAGGGCAAACGTTTTACACAGTGTGTGATACATGCCTAGAATGAGCTGCCCTAGTGGTGATGGAAATAGTTACAATAGTGGCATTTCAGAGTCTTTTAGATGGGCACATGAATATATGGCCAATGAAGGATTATAGATCATGTGCAGGCAGATGGAATTAGTTTAATGGGCATATGTGTAACACTGACATTGCAGGTGGAAGGGCTTGTTCCTGTGCTGTACTGTTCCATGTTCTAATTCCTCTCTCAGATGTTCATGAGTCTTTGGCCTACAGTATCTTCCTTAAAGGGCAGTGGAAGAACTGGCTTTGAATATTTTTTAAAGTGTCAGTAGAAAGACTCTAAATAAGCAAGGGAATTAAAAATTACGAGAGTAAGTGGGACCCATTGGGTTCCAGCTTCACACAGGGGGGCTGGTCCCCCAATGCAATATAACACACACATACACTCACACACCCACATACACTCTCACACACATACACTCACACACACACACACACACATACATACATACACTCACACACACATTCACATACACACAGTCACACACACATACACATACACACATCACACACACATACACTCACACAGATTCACACACATACACTCACACAGGCTCAAACATACACTCACTCACACACACACATACACACTCACATACACACACACACTCACATACACACACACACACTCACATACACACATACACTCACACACACAGGCTCACACATATACTCACTCACACAAACACACTCACTCACATACACACTCACACACACTGACTCACACACCATATATATGACAGTAAACTTTCTTGAATCTACTCACACTGCTGAGCGCGGCCTCTCCACTTTCAGTCAGCTACAAATCTACAATTGAAATCTACAAATAATGAATGGGAAATGTATTGTGAATTAATTCATAATAGAGCTTCCAATAATAGATGACAGGCAAGTAAAACATTTAAAAAAAAACATGTATCAACTGTGTTTTTTACTTGCTCGACTATTTACAGCATTATTTGAGGACTTTATACACCTGCATATGTGGACAAGAACCCAAAATATGTACAACCTAATAGTATTTGCCACTTTCACGATAATCAAGAAAATAGAGAAATTCACTTTAACTCAGATGCAGAAAATGCAATAAAAAGATAAGAAATATTAGATAAAAACGGTGAGAAATGTGACAGAGGAAAAATAAGTGAAAACATCATAATTAATTTTTCAATATTGCAAGTATGATTTTTTCTGTATGAATAATTATTTCTAAGTAATATTGGTTGATATTTAGAATTAACAATTATCACACCGTTGAAAAGATGCTTCGAAGCTCTGCTTTCTGCACCTTGGTAGGAGGGTTGGAAATTTGCAAATTAAGCAAGTTCTTCAAAATAACTGCTTGAGAGCAAGATGCAAAGCAAGCAACAACAGAACAGAGTACATTAGCCAGCAAGTTTGGGATGTTTCAATTCACTGTATATCTCTTAAGGCCTTGAATTAAGCTGTCCGTACATGAGTATTGGGATATGTTATTTTTCAGTAAGATTTATCCCATTATGCAGAAGGTGACACAGACAAATTGCTCACTTAGTTTATTCGCCAGATGTAACGATTCAGAACTCCAGATCCCACCCTACTTTCCAGTGACTCCTCCATAAATTCCTGCTGAAATTAATGGTGGGAAAATGCCAAAACAGCTGCACTCTTTCTTCTTCTTTTCAATTTATTAAAATTAGAGTAAGAAACAAACACCAGCATAAATATCAGGTCAGAAATATGCTTCATTCGGGAAGGGAATATCAACATTATCACTTTTGTCCACCACTAACAAAAATAGTTGCAGCATGAATGAAAGTCACAAAAATGTGCTATTTTTAAGAGATCAAGAGAAAAACTCTCCATCTCAGAGGGCGGTAAAGTGGTGCAGCGTTGCTGCCTTACAGCACTTACAGCACTGTAGACCTGAGTTTGATCCCGACTATGGTTGCTGTCTGTACGGAGTTTGTATGTTATCCGCATGACTGTGGGTTTTCTCCAAGATCTTTGGTTTCCGCCCACACTCCAAAAACGTACATGTTTGTTGGTTAATTGGCTTGGTATATGTGCTAATTGTACCTTGTGTGTGTAGGATAGTGTTTGTGTGGGGCCATCGCTGGTTGGCGCGGACTCTGGGCTGCAGGGCCTGTTTCCGCGCTGTATCTCTAAACTAAACTAAACTCTGTCACCCGGAAGGAAAAGAGCAGAAATCTCTTGGCTACTCTATCACCCACAAAGTGAACTCCCATTACCAATTACAATAGTCGTACACTTTACAGCATGGAAACAAACCCTTCAACCCAATTCTTCCACACTAACCAGTTGGCATCCTTCTGTATATGCACCATCATTCAGGTTTTGTTCCATAGCCCTGCTTGCCTAAGTGGTTCAATTGCCCATTTAGACAATTGTCAGCAACCCAGCTTCAACTTTTCTTTCAGGCAATGCATTCCAAATTGTTTTGCCCTCTCTGGGGGAAGATCTCCCTCCTATCCCCTTGGAACTTGTGGAAATGTTTCCTGCAGTTTACCCTAGATATACCACTTAATTTTATGTGCCTTAATTATGTCCAATCTTAACCTGTCCCACTCAAGGGAGAACAAACCTATCTTCTCCAGCATCTCTGAATAACTTATCTTCTCTTTCCTGGGCAACATCCTGATGAGCCTTCTCTGCATCAATAGACAATAGGCGCAGGAGTAGGCCATTAGGCCGTTCGATCCAGCACCGCCATTTAATGTGATCATGGCTGATCATCCCCAATCAGTCCCCCGTTCCTGCCTTCTCCCCATATCCCCTGACTATTTTTAAGAGCCCTATCTAGCTCTCTCTTGAAAGCATTCAGAGAACCCGCCTCCACTGCCCTCTGAGGCAGAGAATGCCACACACTCACCACTCTGTGAGAAAAAGTGTTTCCTCATCTCTGTTCTAAATGGCTTACTCCTTATTCTTAAACTGTGGCCCCTAGTTCTATTTATTTTATTTTATACAGTACAAAACAGTACAGTGGAACCTAATTTTAGGTGCCAACTATGTCATACCGTAATCCATTCTATGTACAACCTCTACTTTTATGTTTTGAGAAGGAAGTAAGCAAGACAAGAAAAAGAAAACAATAGAAAGGGGAAAAAGAGGAAAAATAGATGGTAGAGAATAGAAAAACGTGAAGTGTGTATATAAAGAAAAGAAAAAGAGGGGGGGGGGTCTGTGCATTTAATTAAACAAAGCATGGTGCACGGACTCCACCATCATCGAGAGTCACTGCTCAGCTAACCTTGAATTCCTCTTGGTTAGATGCAGACCGTTCTATCTGCCCAGAGAGTTCACCTCCACTGTTGTGACTGCAGCCTATATCCCTCCTGATGCTAATGCCAAGCTTGCAATGAAAGAGCTGCAAACTGCCATTAGCAAACAACAGACGCACAACCCTGAGGCAGCCTTCATTGTTGCGGGTGACTTCAATCACTCCAACCTGAAGACTGTACTCCCCAAATTCCACCAACATGTATCCTTCCCCACTAGAGTAGACAAGACACTGGACAAAGTCTACACCAATATGGCTGAAGCTTACAAAGCCATCCCCCTCCCCCACCTTGGTCAGTCTGATCACGTCTCATTGTTCCTGCTCCCTAAGTACTCCCCACTCATCAGACGGGTTAAACCAACTGTAAGGACAGTTAAAGTCTGGTCAGAGGAAGCGGACTTCACACTTCAGCAGTGTTTTGGAAACACTGACTGGAAGGCGTTTGCAGCCCAGGCCACCCTTGACTCTCACACGGACATTGATTCCTATACATCCTCTGTTCTGGACTTTATAAACTCCACCATCAATAGTGTCACCTCCCTCAAACAGGTGACCATATACCCGAATCAGAAGCCATGGATGAACAGCGAGGTCAGGCTACTGCTGAAAGCACGGGACACCGCTTTCAGGTCAGGCGATGCTCGAGCCTACAGTTCATCCAGGGCTAACCTGAAGAGGGGCATCAGGAAGGCCAAGCACTGCCATAAGCTCAGGATTGAGGAGCACTTCAACAACAACTCCGACCCCCGACGCATGTGGCAAGGCATCCAGGCCATCACGGACTACAGACCCTCCAACATCACCCCCACATCCAGCGACGCCTCCTTCCTTGAGGAGCTTAATCACTTCTATGGCCGCTTCGACAGGGACAATCTAGAGACAGCCATCAAGGCTGTGCTACCTGCCGATCACCAACCCCTCACACTCACCCCCTACGACGTGTACGTGGCACTGAGTAGGACTAATGCACGTAAGGCTGCTGGCCCTGACGGCATCCCCGGGCGCGTGCTCAGTGCCTGTGCTGCGCAGCTGACAGACGTCTGGACTGACATCTTCAACCTGTCACTTGCCCAAGCAGTTGTCCCCACTTGCCTTAAAGCCACCTCCATCGTGCCAGTGCCAAAACACTCCACTGCGGCAAGCCTCAACGACTTCCGCCCAGTTGCACTTACCCCCATCATCACCAAGTGCTTCGAGAGGCTGGTCCTGGCACACCTCAAAAGCTGCCTACCCCCCACACTGGATCCCTATCAGTTTGCCTACCGCAAGAACAGGAGTACGGAGGATGCCATCTCAACGGCACTTCACTTCGCCCTCTCCCACCTTGACAACAGAGACACTTATGTAAGAATGCTGTTCATCGATTACAGCTCAGCATTCAACACCATTATTCCATCAAAACTGATCACCAAACTCGGTAACCTGGGCATCGACCCCTCCCTCTGCAACTGGATACTGGACTTTCTAACCAACAGACCCCAGTCTGTGAGGTTAGACAAGCACACCTCTTCAACCCTCACCCTGAACACCGGCGTTCCTCAGGGCTGTGTGCTGAGCCCCCTCCTCTACTCCCTCTTCACCTATGACTGCACACCTGTACATGGTACTAACACCATCATCAAGTATGCAGATGATACAACGGTGATTGGCCTCATCAGCAACAACGATGAGCTGGCCTACAGGGAGGAGGTCCAGCACTTAGCAGCATGGTGCGCTGACAACAACCTGGCCCTTAACTCCAAGAAGACCAAGGAGCTCATTGTAGACTTCAGGAAGTCCAGAGGCGGCACGCACACCCCCATCCACATTAACGGGACGGAGGTGGAACGTGTTTCTAGCTTCAGGTTCCTGGGAGTCAACATCTCCGATGACCTCTCTTGGACCCACAATATCTCTACTCTGATCAAGAAGGCTCATCAGCGTCTCTTCTTCCTGAGGAGACTGAAGAAGGTCCATCTGTCTCCTCAGATCCTGGTGAACTTCTACCGCTGCACCATCGAGAGCATCCTTACCAACTGCATCACAGTATGGTATGGCAACTGCTCTGTCTCCGACCGGAAGGCATTGCAGAGGGTGGTGAAAATTGCCCAACGCATCACCGGTTCCACGCTCCCCTCCATTGAGTCTGTCCAAAGCAAGCGCTGTCTGCGGAGGGCGCTCAGCATCGCCAAGGACTGCTCTCACCCCAACCATGGACTGTTTACCCTCCTACCATCCGGGAGGCGCTACAGGTCTCTCCGTTGCCGAACCACCAGGTCGAGGAACAGCTTCTTTCCGGCGGCTGTCACTCTACTAAACAACGTACCTCGGTGACTGCCAATCACCACCCCCCCCCCCGGACACTTATTTTTTTTTTTTTTCAAATCGTTTGCTATGTCGCTCTTCAAGGGAGATGCTAAATGCATTTCGTTGTCTCTGTACTGTACACTGACAATGACAATTAAAATTGAATCTGAATCTGAATCTGAATCTGAAAAGTGGAAAGTAGAAATAGGAGAGAAGGCCCCTTAAAAGAGAAATTTTCAAATCTTTATTTGGAGATGTAGATCTATCCGTGTCATGAACTGAAATCAGCAATCTTTACGGTACCGCTGCATCACATGATTCCAAAAAGTCGATGAAAGAAGACCAACTCCTTAAGAATTGGTCATATTTATCTATTAGTCGGAGTCTCATTTCTTCAAGGCATGCAATGTCCATCATATTCCTAATCCACATTTTAACAGTTGCTATGGTTGTATTTTTCTAAAATTTAAGTATCAATTTCTTACCAATTATTAACCCATAATTAAAAAAAACGTTTTGGTCTTTATTTAAATTGATATCTTCTACTATTATTCCAAATATAATCCATTCTGTTTTAGGTTCTATTCTGGACTTGAAAAGCTTTGTAAATATATCAAATATATCGCTCCAAAATTTATTCAACTTTGTACATCCTACAAATGAATGTGTTATATTAGCGTTTTGAAACAAACATTTATCGCATCTGGGAGAGACGTTTGGATAAAATTTATTCAACCTCGTTTTTGAATAATATAGTCTATGTAATAATTTGAATTGAATTAAATTATGTCTTGCATTAATAGAACAATTATGTGTGTTCATCAGATACTTTTCCCATCTATCCTTCGAGATCTTTAGCATTAGCTCATGTTCCCAATCTTCTCTTAGTGCTTCTGTTGAGGGTAATTCTCTATTTAATATATTATTATAAAAGTATGATATTAGTTTTTGTGAATCAGCCTTAATATTCATTGCTTCTTCTAAAGGGTCTAAAAATATAGTTTGAAATCTATGTATATATTTCTTCATAAAGTCACATATCTGTATACATTTAAAATATTGATTATCCTTCAGTTTAAATTTTAATTTTAAATGTTGAAATGATAACAGTTTGCCCAATTCATACATATCCCCTACTTTCCTAATCCCCAGACTATCCCAGTCTTTGGGTAATCTATGGGTAATGTTAATGTGTGGGGATCGCTGGTCGCTGACGACTCGGTGAGCCGAAGGGTCTATTTATGCTCTGTATCTCTAAACTAAACTTCATGTTTGTCAAATATTGTCAGGTAGGTTTCAATCGTATGAAATTTCACACCAAATTTCTTGCCTGTGGAAAAGCTCATTTCATGTTCATGTTAATTTGTGATAGGAGCAGAATTAGGCCATTCAGCCCGTCAAGTCGACTGATGACTGATCTATCTTTCCTTCTTAGCGCCATTCTCCTGCCTTTTCCTGATAATCCTATAATACTATAACCATATAACAGCACGGAAACAGGCCATCTCGACACTTCTAGTCCGTGCCGAGCACATATTCTCCCCTAATACTATACTATATTATACTATACTATATTATACTATACTCTCCCCTAATACTATACTAATCAAGAATCTATGAATGTTGACTTTCTTCTTCTTCCCACTCTTCTCCTGTCTGTTTCCAACCACAGGAGACAAGATGCTGCAACAAGAAGCAGACTTGCAGATTCTGATGACTGGACACTTTGGCTGGAACAGGGTGTGGTAACTTGTTTGAGCAGTTTGAACAGTGGAATTCTAGCTGTAGTTTTATTGTTCCGTGCTTGTTATTACATTGGATGGTGCACAACCTCATTGTATTTGAACACTCTTATCCCTTGGGGGAAGGGAATAAGGACTGGGAATTCAAATTTGACATTCGCTAAAATGGAAGAGGCATCACAAAAGGCATCACATCCCTTCCGGCCATTCAAAATAAACGACTGCTTAATGAAAGTGTTGTCTGCTTCCCAGATAATAGGATTTAGCATGCAAAATTAGACATCTGTGGGTAGGAAAGCCCTTACAGAGTTCACATTTCTGCAATGAGTTAAAATTTAGGATTTTAATGACCCTGGCTTGTATCCATAGCCCCTAAACGCATGAAAAGTGTGGCAGCCAGTAAAACACCATGCCTGTGCAGCTTTGAATTTTTTTTCTTTAAATAGGTGGTGATGATAATTACTCCGGTATACTGCTTTATATTAGTATTGATATCATAAATTCAGCTCAAGGATTCAAAGTCCTTTGAAATCCCGGGATGCATATAAAAAAATTATCACCGAATAAGCCGACTGTAAGTATTTAGTTTAGGAGGGGACTGTTTAGGATTGAGGTTTTAGTTTTGTACTGGTGCTTGAGCATGTGATGGACTTTGTGGTTCTGCGTGAAGGTAGTGAATGTGTTGAACAAAGTGGATGTGATGGTTCTGGCAGTGTTAGGACTTTTACGTTTTTCTTTTAAACTCACGCAATGATTTCAACAGTTTCCCTACAACTCATTGTTTTCATGGTATTTAACATGAGTGGCCATTCTCTTTATGTCGATCAATGATAATTTCCAAGACAGTTTAAAATATTTTTGGTTTTGATAGATTTATTGTAGTCACAGGAAAGCAATCACCTCCTGACAACTGACCTATTGTCAATTCAGTTTCCTATTCTGTAAATTTCATCTAACGTCTCATTCCCATTTGCAAGTTGGAGGAGCCGGGCCTCGCGGGTCGAAGTCTGGGTCAGCGGAACGGCCAGCAGAGCCCACTGCTGGGGCCCAGATCGGCACCACGGAGGCGCGAAGTGTGGGGTCGACAGCAGTGAGGCCTCGGCCGTGGTGAAGCCTCACGACGATGGGGCGTCGGAGGTGTTGAAGCCTCGCGGAGGCGGCAATGCCTCACGGATCAACCCAAGGCTGACGGCCGAGGAGAGTGTAGGAGGACCACCATGAGGGGGGAGGGGAAGAACAATGGAGGACCCGGCGTGGTGGGACCGCCGTGAGGGAAGGGGGGGGTGGATGGACAATGGACAATTGGGGACCCGGCATAGGGGAACTGCTCAGGGGCGGGGGGCGTGGGGGACACACAAAAGGAGGAGCCGGCGTGCTTTGCAACTTTGTCAGTGCCGTAGGTGGCTGCTATTTGCCTGCATTGGGTATGCAAGCAACGAATCTCACTGCCTAGTCACATGTAACAATAAAGTATTACATCCATTCCAACTGTTATCACTGTTTCCTGATGAATTCAAAGGTTCAAGGCTACAGTTTCAAATTTGGTCAATTATATGGTGAAGCTTCTTTCATTTGGTCTTGATAAGGAATAATCTGCAGAAACCTGCGTTATTTGGCATTTATGGGACTTTTAGATGAGTATGTGGGAGACTCTCCTAGTGGCAGCATGCTGTAAAGTTTGCAAATTCGTTTCCTCCCTTAACTTCTAACTTCCACTTACCACTCTTTCAATGTTACTTGTGACTATTTGGCTTCAAGACACGGTCTAACTTTTCATAAAGTGTTGATAACACTTTTACACGCCTTAATCGTGAAAAGGATGGGGACAAGAAGGAAAGGAGGCTCCCCAAGGAAGGAACAGGGGAAAGCCACAACCACAGCTTCTGACTCTAGTATCATAGAGCAATATTGAAAATGAACGATGAATTGAAAAATGATATGAAAACAAGATTTGGCAGTTTGGAAGAAATGGTGAAAGGAGTTCTTTGTTCAGCAAACTCATGTAAGGCAAGATAACAATCAACGATTCTTCAAGTTTTGGAGAGGACAGCAGTTCCATTCAAATTCACAGGCATAGGTGAAAGGAGTCTCTATTTTTATTGACTCCTCAATTCCGTTTGTTCATTATGAAACAATTTCTGATCCATATGGCAGATTTTTGGTGATTTCCGGTGTTCTTTATAATCAAAAAGTTGCTATGGTGAATGTTTACGCACCAAATATTGATCACCCTGAGTTTTTTTAAACAGTTAATTGCATCCTTTCCTAATTGAAATGAACACTTTTTAATAATGGGTGGAGATTTCAACTGCTGTCTGAACCCCTTGATTGACAGGTCTACATCTGATCATGTGCTTCCAAATAAATCAGCTAGTTTTATCAATTCTTTTTTACTTGACTCTGGAATGTTAGAAGTTTGGAGATTTTAAAACCCAAATGACAAAGAATTTTCCTTTTTCTATCATGTATATCATAGTTATTCTAGGATTGACTACTTTATAATAGATTCTCGGCTAGTTTCATCGGTCACTGCATGTGAGTATGATGCAATTGCTATTTCTGATCACGCACCATTGAAACCATCAATCGAACTACCTGATTCCAAGTTTAGTGCTAAGCAATGGCGATTTAATGCTACTTTGCTTCAAGACTTAAACTTTATAAATTTTATTAAAGATCAGATTGCTTTTTACTTCTTGACAAACTATACTGAAGAAATATCCGTGTGTAGTCTGGGATGCTTTTAAGGCATATATTCTTGGACAAATTATCTCATACTCCGCGGGATTAAAAAATCAAACTCAAAAAGAAATACGTAATTGGCTGAGGAGATTAAAGAAATTGATAACAAATATTCAAAAGCTCCTAGTTTAGAGCGCTATAAGAATAGAGCTGAACCAATTGAGATATGATTTGTTATTAGTATCACCGATTGAGAACCAGCTACTTAAAACCAAAAGTCAATTTTATATACATGGCGAAAAATCTAGTAAATTACTCGCTAATCAGTTGAAAGCGGTGTCGGCCAAACGTTAGATTACTAAAGTGAGTAAACGAGATGGTACACTAATTGTAGACCATGACGAAATTAATAAATCCTTTCAGGAATTTTATACCTCCCTATACAAATCAGAATTTCCTACTGATTCCAATTTTTAAAGAAACTAAACTTGCCAAGTTTACCACATAATGAGTCTCTGTTGTTAGATGAACCCATCACGGAAGAAGAAATACAGAAAGCAATCCTTTCATTGGATTTTGGTAAAGCTCCCGGTTTAGATGGGTTTACAGTTGAATTTATAAAGTATTTTTCAAGCTTATTGTCTCCCTGGCTATGCAAGGTATTTAAAGAAGCCTTTTTAAGGAATAGATTACCACAATCTTTTTATGAAGCATCTATTTCTTTAATCCTTAAAAAAGATAAAGACCCTACTGAAGTGACATCATATAGACCTATATCACTGTTAAATGTAGATTCCCAAATTCTTTCCAAAATATTAGCTATGAGATTTGAAAATATTTTACCGCAAATTATCTCTGAAGATCAGACAGGTTTTATTAAAAATCGTTACTCATACTTTAACGTAAGCAGATTAATGAATATTGTATATACAGCATCAAATAAAGTGCATTTCACTTGATGCCGAGAAGGCGTTTGATAGAGTGGAATAGTAAAATTAAACGAGAACTTACCTGTTTGATCGTAACGTTGAGGGATTACGTGAAGAACCCGGCCAGGACGCATGCGTGTCATTCTTCAAAGCAGCGGTGTGAAATCACAGATAACAGTAATGACTGAACATAGTAAGATTAGAGAAAAGGATACCAGTTGAACTTTATGATCAAGGGTGGGAGCGGAGGGCACGTAATCCCTCAACTTTACTCCTCATAAAATAACGATCAAACTTCGAACTGGTAAGTTCTCGTTTAATCTTACTATTTTACTTCGGAGTCACTTGAGTGACTACGTGAAGATTTCAAAGCTCTGTGATTTCATGCCGTGGAAACGAGTCCATGCATCACATCTGCCTTAATTTGACTAAGGGAGGAATTGTGTTAACATGTTTAAACATGAATCCGACATTGAAATCCATGATAAAGTTATTAACGACTAATTATAGCCCCTATTTCATGGGGTGAAATCATATTACAGAACTTAAAATTGATTCTGCAAAAGTTCCAGGTTTAACCACTGGTTTATGGTAGAATTGTAGGAATGTTTTTTCTCTTGACCATCCTGCTGTCTCCAGGATTTGGTCCATCGGTACGTCCAACTCCATAGCTGCCGATGTAGCTGCAGCCCTGGTGGAATGAGATTTGAATATGTTAGTATCCACACCAGCTGTTGTTAAAACCTGTTCCGGCCATCTGGAAATAGTTTAAACCGACACTTTTTTGTGGGGTTGCTTGTGGCTGATTAGTAGTGCCATCTCATAGCCTCTGATGTTTTTGGTGTTCTCCATATATAACAATAAATGTCTTATTATACAGAGATGATCATCTATAGGGTAAGCCCTAAATTCTATTTGAGGCCTGATGGTCCCGGTCTGTTCTGTTTGACTAATTTGTGAATATGAAAAGCTATATTTCTTGTTGAAGAAATCATATTGTCCAGCCTTAACTTATGTAAAGACTGTACCCTTTGTGCTGTGACCAAAGCCATCAGCATGACTGTTTTATGCATCAGTTTTTGCAGGGACAGAGCTGTTGCTGGAGACCAGTTCCTTAGCAACGTTAGGACAATACTCACATCCCATATTTGAGAGTACCTGGTTCTTGGGGGATTGATATTAAAAATTCCCCTCATAAGTTTGGTTACCAGGGGGTGAGTCCCAACAGAATGACGCTCTGATCCTCGCCATAGATGTGCTGAAAGGGCACTTCTGGCGCAGTTAATGGCACTGTAACTGAGCCCCTCATCACAATAGAGGCCTGCCAGGAATTCCAGAACAGACGTTATGTTCATCGAGCTGTAAGTGATGTTGTTTCTGTGACAATATATCTCCCATTACCTGATGTATACCAGATATTGTTTTTTGGTGGACTGCATGTGAGGCGCTAAGATCATGTTCAATGTTCGGTCTGTCAGTCCCAGTTCCAGTAGAGGTTTCTTTAAACTCTACAAATTAATAAGTTTGTCGTATTATGACATGGATAGCTATCCCCAGTTACGGGATGAACCAACAAATCTGGTCATTTCAGGATGGTGATACATGGTTCTAAGACCATGTCGAGTATCACAGGGAACCATGGTTGAGTAGGCCAATCGGGTCACTACCAAAATACCAGACGCCGAGTCTTGTTGTATTTTGCGTAATACCCGACTGATGAGGCAGAAAGGAAGGAATGCCTAGAAAAACAATGTCCCCCAATGCAGCGAAAAAGCATCTATCACTGATGCCCCAGGCGATAGAACGCACCCAACATTTCCAGGCAGTTTATGCCAAGTGTCTGTAGTAATGATGCCTCCTGTGCATTCCATCTACCTCCACAGCTGGAGATGGAATTGGTAGCACCCCAACCAAGTGCACTGGCATCAGTTTGTAGCACCACTGAGGGGTTGCTGATAATGATAGGGCTGGAACAATGCCGAATGTTATCCCTCCACCATTTAAATTCCATAATTGCTTGGATTGGTAGCTTCATTGGTCTGTCGAAATGACCAGCATTAATTTTGAGTGCTTGTATTTTTGCCCTTTGTAAATTTTGATAATACAAAGGTCCAAATTGTGTGGCTGGAAAAGCAGCCACTTTTCTGCCAATCACCCTTGCTACCAATCTGATAGATGGTTCACTGATGTCAATGAGGTTGTTGCAGGCCTCAGTTAAGACTGTAGCCTTGTCCTTTGGTAAAGTCACCGACATGTGAACTGAGTCAATAGTGAACCCCAAATAATCCATTATGGTGGAAGGCAATAATTTAGATTTAACTGGATGGATGATAAACCCCAGTTTCTCAAACAATTGTTTGGTGGCTGATATAGCTAGTTTGGCTAATTCCAAAGTTTAGCCCACAATCAATATGTCATCTAGATAGGCCTTGATCATATGTTTTTGTTTCTGAAGAAACGCTAGGGCTGGTTTCAAAATTTTTGTAAACAGCCTGGGGCTGATGTTAATCCATTTGGTAGAGCTCTGTACTGTCAGAGCTGACCCATCCAGTTGAATTTTAAATAACGTCTGTGATCAGTCCGTATAGGCACTGAATAGTAAGCATCTTTTAGGTCGATGCTGGCCATGAAGTAGCCTGTGGAAATCAATTGTTTGGCAGTAACAAAGGTTTCCATTTTGAAATGAATATACTGCACAAATGTACTCAATTTGGTCAAATCTATGATGATGCGACAACCACCATCTTTTTTTGTTTTCAATAACCCCTTTAGCGTGGAGTCTCACCAGTTCAGCATGTGCTTCCAATTTTTCTTTTTGTGAAAGTACGAACGTTTGGTTCGGTAGATGCTGAACTGGGGCTATTTTTGTGCACAAATTCAATGGTATATCCCTGGATACTGTTTAGGATATAAGTGCCTGTTGTTAATGCACTCCATGCCTCCCAAAAGAAGTATAATCTCCCACCGATATGTGTATTATCCACACTTCCTATAATTTGTAAGGGACCAGACCCACCTACCTCCATGGTTACCAGTGGAAAGTTTACTCCTTCCTGTGTAGTCTTCGAGGAGGTTGAGGCGCCGGTGACTGGGTTTGGGGTTTGCGCATTTTCCACAGATCTGGGCCATGGCCTAAAAAATGACCGCTGTCCTGTATGTCCGGCCTTTGAGCTTTCACCAGTTTCTGATTGTCTTGCTCTGCTGGTGGGTGCGTAAGGGTGCTGTTTTTGAGTGTAGGAGGTCCTTCCTGTTGTCGCCTTTATGAGCCTCAGGGTTTTTGCCTCCTCATCGAGCTCCTTCTTTCTCTTCCTGCACCCCCTGCACACTTGTTGTTTGTTCAGCAAACCCCTCTTCAGGGTCAGCCCAGAATTGACCCCAGTACTCCCCTCTGACGAGGGAGATGCACTGTGCTGCTGTGGGTGTTTTGTATAACCCTGTGTAAGGTGCTGCTGTGGGTGTTTTGTATAACCCATAGTGACTAGACTCCATCTCCCGGAGTCTGTCACATTGGAGTATCTGCTCCATAAGCCGCTCCATTTGGCCCCAGCAACGCTGGTCCCCACGGCATTTCTTGCAGTCCAACTTGTCAGAGTCAACGGCTCTGTTCCGTATAGCCTTCCCGCCCGGCCGTGGTGTTGATCTGGCCGTCGCGGGTGCCAAGTCGGGCACAGCTGATCCCACTCACGGTGATCTGGTGCCGTCAGCCGCTGCTAGCTGCCCTCAGCTCCGCGGTTCTTTCCAGCCAGTGCAGCCCTTGTGGACTCTTGTCCATAGTTTCCCCTGTGAAAAACAGCACGGGAAACAAAAAAACGACCACAGAGTAATCCCCTTACCTGTCGGTCTCGGTTTAAACTTGCCGCTGCGGGGGAACGCTCCCTCCGCTTGCTGTTTTGACTTGTCAGAGTCAACGGCTCTGTTCTGTGAAGTCTTCCCGCCCGGCCATGGTGTTGATCTGGCCGGCGCGGGTGCTAAGTCGGGCACAGCTGATCCCATTCATGGTGATGCTGGTGCCTTCAGCTGCTGCTGGCTGCCCGCAACTCCGCGGTCCTCCCCAGCCAGCTTTAAACGCAGCCCTTGTGGACTCTATTTTTGTCCAGTTTCCCCCTGTAAAAAACAGCACGGGAAACAAAAAACGACCGCAGAGTAATTCACTTACCTGCGGACTCGGTTTCAAAATTACCCGCTGCGGGGGAACGCTCCACCCACTTGTCGTTTCGCAATGCGTGAAGCGATATGACACGCATGCATCCTGGCGGGTTCATCACGTAGTCGCTCACGTGACTCCGAAGTAAAATGGGAATACTTATTCAATACACTTGAAAAATATAAGATTTGTCCAAAATTTATTTCTTGGATCAAGCTGATATATCATTTACCTCAGGCTTCTGTACTTACTAATAATCAAAGATCCCCTTTTTTCAGGCTCTTTCGATGTACTAGACAGGGCTGTCCCTTATTTCCTTTACTATTTGATGTTGCTTTGGAACCTTTGGCCACTGCTATTAGGGAATCCCCTAATATTTTTGGTATTGTCCACGGGAATAAGACACATAAACTATCTCTTTATGCAGATGATCTGTTATTATTCATTTCTAACCCTGAGAAATCTATTCCGGCAATAGTAGCATTACTTAATCAATTTAGTAGTTTTTCTGGTTATAAATTAGTAAGATTAAACGAGAACTTACCAGTTTTAAGTTTCATCTGTATTTTATGAGGAGTTACGATGAGGGATTACGTGAAGAGCCCGCTCAGCACGCATGCGCGACATACTTCAAAGCAGCGGTGAGAATCACAGATAGACACAGTTATTGAAATAAACATAGTAAAGAAAAGGAGACCTTAGTTATCAGTTTGACCCATATTATTGACGGTGGGAGCGGAGGGCACGTAATCCCTCATCGTAACTCCTCATAAAATACAGATCAAACTTCAAACTGATAAGTTCTCATTTAATCTTACTATTTTACTTCGGAGTCACATGAGTGACTACGTGAAGATTTTAAAGCTCTGTGATTTCAAACTGTGTAACAGTTCATACTTCACTCGCTGCCGAAGTCTTTCGAAGGGGGAAGTATGTTATCGTAATCAACCATGAATCTGTTTGTAAAAACAATAATGGTATTATTAACAACAACAAGACCAAATGCTCCCCCGGGCTTAAATTATATATTTTTTGCAGATTCTTTTTCTGCAAACGATATAGGTTCTGTCAGTGGTTTGTTATAAAAGTTTGGAACATATACTCCCTAGACCACCCCGCTGTAGCCAGGATGTGGTCCATTGTCACATCCATCCTCTTAGTCACTGATGTGGATGCTGTCCTGGTGGAGTAAGATTTATACACGTTAATATGTACTCCAGCAACTCCCAGTACCTGCTTAAGCCACATGAGATAGTTTGGCTCGTCACCCGAACATAACGTTTCTTGTGGCTGACCCATAAGGCTTTTTCTCTCCCTCGAGGATTACTTATTGTGTCGATGTAGTTCAATAAGTGGGTCATGACACATAACCGTGGTTCAGGTGGGTATGCCCGGAATTCCATAACTAGACCTGATGTTCCTGGTCTGCTCTGTTTGCCCAGTCCCTAATGGTAAATGTAACATGGTGTAGTGTTATAACCATATTGCCCAATCGTAGTGGATGGAGGAAACTGGACTCTTTGTGCTGAGACAAGGCCATCAGCATGTCTCTTCAGGGTGGGCTGTTCCAGGGTGAGGGATCTGGCTGGTGACCATCCCCTAAGGTACGTCAGGTCCATACTGACATCCCAGATTTGGGTGTACCTGGGTCTGCGGGATTAACCTTTCCTAAATTTGATCACCAGCGGGAGGTACCCTATGGCCTGTGGTCCTGGTGCCCGAGTTAAGTAGGCTGACAGAGCATTCAAGAAGGAACTGCAGATGCTGGAAGATCGAAGGTACACAAAATTGCTGGAGAAACTCAGCGGGTGCAGCAGCATCTATGAAGCGAAGGAAATAGGCGACGTTTCGGGCCGAAACCCTTCTTCAGATTGATGGGGAGTGGGAGGGGAGAAGGAAGGAAAACGGGGAGGAGGAGGAGCCCGAGGGGAGGAGACAGCTCGAGGGTTAAGGAAGGGGAGGAGACAGCAAGGGCTAGCAAAATTGGGAGAATTCAACATTCATGCCATCAGGATGCAAGCTGCCCAGGCGGAATATGAGGTGCTGTTCCTCCAATTTCCGGTGTTGCTCACTCTGGCAATGGAGGAGACCCAGGACAGAGAGGTCGGATTGAGAATGGGAGGGGGAGTTGAAGTGCTGAGCCACCGGGAGTTCAGGAAGGTTATTGCGGACTGAGCGGAGGTGTTCGGCAAAACGATCGCCCAACCGCCGCTTAGTCTCCCCGATGTAAATCAGCTGACATCTAGAGCAGTGGATGCAGTAGATGAGGTTGGAGGAGATACATGTGAACCTTTGTCGCACCTGGAATGACTGCTTGGGACCTTGAATGGAGTTGAGGGGGGAGGTGAAGGGACAGGTGTTGCATTTCTTGCGGTTGTAACGGAAAGTGCCCGGGGAGGGGGGGGTACGGGAGGGAAGGGAAGAATTGACAAGGGAGTTGCGGAGGGAGCGGTCTTTGCGGAAGGCAGACATGGGGGGAGATGGAAAGATGTGGCGAGTGGTGGGGTCACGTTGGAGATGGCGGAGGATTATGTGTTGTATTTGCCGGCTGGTGGGGTGAAAGGTGAGGACCAGGGGGACTCTGCCCTTGTTGCGAGTGCGGGGATGGGGAGAGAGAGCAGTGTTGCGGGGTATGGATGAGACCCTGATGCGAGCCTCATCTATGGTGACGGAGGGGAATCCCCGTTCCCTGAAGAACGAGAACATTTCCGATGCCCTGGTATGGAATGTCTCATCCTGGGAACAGATGCGGCGTAGGCGGAGGAATTGGGAGTAGGGGATGGAGTCTTTACAGGGGGAAGGGTGGGAAGACGTGTAATCCAGGTAGCCATGTGAGTCAGTTGACAGAGCACTTCTGGCTGAATCCTTCATTGTGGTGAAGACCTGCCAGAACTCCAGTACAGGTTTGTTGTAGTTGAATATGTAGTTCCTGTATTTGAATGGTATCTTCCCACTTCTTGATGTTCACCAAGTATGTTCCCTAGTGGATATGCGATGGGATGCTATCATTGTGTCGATAGTGCTATTGACAATCCAGGCCCAGCAGTGGTCTTCCCAATTCTGCAACCCAGGCCCAGTGATGGTCTTTTCAAATCTGCAATCCAGTAGTTTAATTTATCGTGGCATGTGTGTAGTACCCGACTGATGAGGCCGTAGTACCTGATGAGGTAGGAAAAAAGGGGAAAAACATAGATTAGATTTCCCCCCTCACGCTTCCTAATTCAGTGGGAATGAATTCATTGCCCCTGCCTCAAATTTGGTTTCTTGCGACATACATCGGTATGTGGAGAATTCAATTGAATACAGTGAAATCGATATCGGGTGTTCCATATTGCTTTGTAATTCCAGCAACACTTAGATTTAATATGTCTGTTTACAGTATTTAGCTCACCTAGTAGGTACGTTTGCTGATGGTCGTATATTTTTGACGACCTGTAGTTTCCAATTGTTAAATAAATGTCACATGATATCAATTTATTCTGCCCAAGTGGTTTGTGTATGTCACTACTGTGATGTTGTGAATTATAAACGAACATGCAAAATGGTGAACTGCAGGATAATATGCTTTGCCAATAGAGCGTACTCAAAATTTCCAAACTAGGTTTTACGCCTAGTGTCTATAGTGATGACAACTCCAGATTAGTCCATATGCCACCATGTTTTGGGTGAGGGTAGTTTAAACATTAGCACCTAGCCTTAATGGAAGGATCCAGTTAAGTAGCTGGAACAGCTGCTACTAACTCCCAATACTCTTGCCACTGTTGAATGATAGGTAGATACCATTAATTGTTACAGGTTGTGTCGTACTGACTCTCCTATGCCAAGTTAAAGATAAGTGGGTAGAGTGTTGAATACCAAATAGTCAACAGTAGAGGATTTATATTTCAAGGTACTGCAATATTGGTTGATGCGTGGAGTGGACGGAGCAAGCCCCTCCCCATCTCCCTGTTCCAAATCAATTGATATATGGTCCCTTGATAAGGGACGAGTCAAAATAGAACTAACAACAACAGATACTCCGCTTGATCTTAGTCAAGGCTGAGAGCGATTGTTTCAATCGTAGATCTATCTGGATTGCATGACAAACTCGGCTAAAAGAATAATAGCTAAAGCTGTGATAGCTATACCCATGGATTAGTCGTCGTTAATATCATTGGAACATGCCATGACGATAGTTCCTTAATATAGCCAGGGCTGGTTAGAATATCTGGAACCAGTTTGGCTGTAATAGCCATAGTCGATAATTAATACTGCCAAGTTATCTCCAAGTTTTTTGAATGGGTACTGAATAGTATGCACCTTTTAAGTTGATGTCTACCATTAAGTATGCTTGAATGAAAGGTTGGCAGTTTCAATATTCCAAGCGTGGCCTGGCGAGATACTCAAGTGGCAAGTCAATGACTGTGCGACATATACCATGTTGGGATTTTTAGAGCCAAAGGTTCATACTGGGTTTATTATGACCCGTTTGATATCAATGATGGCGACATTACCATCTTGGTTAGTTGGTACCAAAGGTTCATATAGGCTTCTATATGACCCCTGTATAATTATTACCCCCAATTGCTAGTCCCTCGTGTTCTTATTAGTGGGAGGGTAGACCCCTAGGGTGCATGCTGCACTGGTATTGTATGGTCCCTGAGAAGGGACATATCAGATATAAACTGATAAGGCAGTTACTACTAATCTTAGCCAAAAGGCCAAGCAGGATGGGATCTAATTTAATTTTATCCTTGAATGCTTTGTTAGTACAAACCCTTCATCTTTTGTGTGATGGCAGGAACCATACTTATCTTATTTCACCGTTGTTCAGTGGTGTGTTCATCTCTTCGGTTTCCGGTTCCTTGTCCGTAGAGATGGTGTTGTTGGGGGTGGCACATTTTTCCAGGGGGCCCGCTCTGGAACCTGGCCTGAAAAAACAGGGCCCACAGTTGGCATGCGGGCCCCGAGCTTACACCAGTACTATTAGGTGGACGCCTACTGGTGGACGCGTGGAGGCACTGCTGCTGGTTTCGTGTGGTGCTCATTCCAGACCCTGCCCTCTAGATGCCAAATTTTGGATACTTCAGTTTTTTAGGCTTGGTTTGATAACTTAGCCAGCTAGCAGGATCTGTGGTTGAGAGGTCACCATTCTCACAGTCCTGTAATTTTTTAAGTTGAGGGTAGGTTTTATAACTTCCTAAGAAGTTGCGGAGCACTGCAAGCAGTAGGGTCAGGTGTTTTGCCATACTACCCTGTCCCTCTGAAATGAGCATGCAAAATGATAACTGACGTCAGGGATATCAAACGCATTTTAAGATATTTGGGTTTTAAAGCTATGCTCAATGTACCCCCCAATAACGGTGGGCACTTTGAGTAAATGCAATTTAGGGGAGGCGTGATGAATCCAACAGCTCATGACTACCTGTCTTGGAGAGGTTTTTTGAAAAGAACAGGTAGTAAGCTGGCCGTCAGTTGAGACTGAAAAGCCATCTAGCTAGTGGTGGAGCCACATAGCGGTCACACCCAGCAGCTCTTCCTGATCCTGTGCCTCAAGCATACCCCCTGATAAACTTCAGCCAGTGACCCCTCTTCTAGTCCAGTCTGGTCCCCATCAATCCCTTGACAAGGGAGATGGCCAATGCTGTTAGGCACTGGAGTGGGAGTGTTAGCTCCCTTGGCGGACTTGCCCCTGCTCCTGAGGCAAGTCTCGCTGGAGTTTTTAGCTCCATGACCTTCCTCTGGCTTGGAGAAACAGACACTCTTGTTTCTTGTTTGAAGTGCTGATTCCATCTTCCGTGTCTGTCTCCATCCTGAGGTTGGTCCTGACCTTGCTGTTAGAGGCTGTCTGCCGTTTTTGGGCGGCATTTCAGCGGCTCTCCAGCGGCGAGTCTTCTTGTCGGGAGTCTGCAGGGGTGCCGGCCAGTTTTGAATTTCCCTCCAGTCCGCTGCTGTTGGTCAGACAGCTGTTTAGCGGACCGGGCATCAGCGCAGCACCCGTGTCTGTGAACCGCAGCGTGTGCGGTCCCGTTGCCGCCTCCCCCCTCCACTGTCGACTCCTTCCCTGGAGTCGAACGGGGGCCGCTTCCCTCTGCTGATTTGCTCCCCCTGGAGCAAAAACAAACGCAAAGTCGCTAGTTTAAACTGAAGGTAAGTACTTACCTAACGGTCCTTTCCTTCAGGCTTGTAGCGGGAGCGCCTGACTCCCGCTGCGTCGCTGTTGCCTGCGTGAACGCAATGTCGCGCATGCGTGCTGAGCGGGCTCTTCACGTAGTCACTCACGTGACTCTGAAGTAAAATAAATCTTAGTATGAGTGAGCTTTTTCCATTAAATAATTTAGTTTCGAATTATGGACAGTTTCCACTTAGATTGACTACCGAAAGTTTTATTTATTTAGGTATTAAGATCACCAAGAAACACAAGGATTTATTTAAAGCTAATTTTATGCCTTTAATTGACCATATTAAACAAGTTTACTAAATGGTCACCAATGTCCTTATCTTTAATCGGCTGAATCTATGCTATTAAAATGTTCATTTGACCTAAATGTCTGTATTTATTTCAGACATACCAATTTTTATTGCCAAATCTTTCTTTGATATTACGGATTCCAAAATTTCTTCATATATATGGCAGAATAAAAATTCCAGACTAAGTAAAAAATACTTACAGAAATTTTAAAAAAAGATGGTGGTTTGGCATTGCCGAACCTTAGATTCTACTATTGGGCAGTCAATGTTTGTTATCTAACATTTTGGACAAAAGATTTAGAAGATACCCTATGCCCAGGATGGATAAATCTTGAACGTGATTCCTTACAAGGGCTATCATTGGCTTCTATTCTAGGGGCCTCGTTACCTTTTACAATTACGAGATTGAATAAATATACGACTAACCCAATAATAAGACATACGTTTCGAATATGGTTTCAATTTCGTAAGTTTTTTGGACTAAATGATTTTATCTTATCGAGTCCTATCTTATCTAATTTTCTCTTCCAACCTTTTAGTATTGATCAAGCCTTTTTGTTATGGAAGAGGAAGGGATTAGTAGCTTTTCGTGATTTGTTTTTGGATGGTTGTTTTATGTCTTTCGAACAACTCTCCAATAAATATAATTTACCTAATTCACACTTTTTTAGATATTTACAAATTAGACATTTTTTGAAGGCTACTCTACCCTTTTTTCCGCTACCACATCAAATCGAAATTTTGGAAAAAAAATTAGATTTGAACCCTTATCAGAAAGGATTAATAACGACTATTTATGAATTGATTTTGAAATTACAAATAGATATATTTGATAAAATTAAGAATGACTGGGAAAGAGGTCCACATTTCTCTATATATAGTGAAATGGGCGAGGATTCTTCAATTAGTCAATACTTCTTCAATGTGTGCAAGACACGCTCTGATACAATTCAAGGTGGTTCACAGAGTTCATATGTCAAAAGATAAGTTAGCTCGTTTCTATGGTCATATAAATCCTACCTGTGACAGATGTAACTCTGAAGTGGCCTCACTGACCCATATGTTTTGGTCCTGCCCACTTTTGGAAAAATATTGGAAATACATTTTTGATACTATTTCTGTAGTTTTAGGTATTGATTTACAACCTCATCCTATTACTGCAATTTTTGGCCTATCAATGTTAGATTTTATTCATTTGTCCCGTTCCGCTCATCGGTTGATTGCTTTTACCACACTATTCGCCAGAAGATCTATTTTATTTAAATGGAAAGACTCCAACCCTCTGACCACACTCCAGTGGTACTCTGAAACGATATCATGTTTAAATTTAGAAAAAATCAGGAGTGACATTGTTGAACCCTTGGTTAAATTTGATAAGACTTCGGGAAAATTTATTCAACACTTTCACACAACATAAATTGCTCCCTCTCCAACCGTTATAAAAATTATTTTACCTCTATATGGTGGAACGGACTTGACGACAAACAGACTTAAATTGTTGAAATTCTCAGTTCAGATTCTGTTTTGCTTTGTTTTTTTCTTTAGTTTAGGGGGGTTTTGTTTCTTCCTTTTTTCTCTTTTTTTTGTCTTTTTAACTACATTTACATAGAGAACGGGAGGTCTATATTCAATGTGTATTTTGACACTAGACTCATATTAGATTTATTCATGTTATTAATGTAATCCTGATCGATATGTATAAGTTATGTTTATCATTTCTCTTTTTGCTCTTTCTTTTTTGTTTTGTTTTTGTTTTTTGGAAAAGGGGAGGAGATGGGGGGGGAGGGAGGGTGATGGGGTGGTGGGGAGGGGGGGGGGGAGGGGGAGAGGGTAGTGGGTAGTGGGGGGGGGGGGGGAGGGGATTGTGTGGGCTCTATGGCTCATAGCCCCAGCTCCGACCGCACTCACCGGCTCCAGGACCCGGCTGCACACATCGGCTTCCCGCTCATCGCAGAACACAGAGCATAGCCCCCGCTCGCAGAACAGCCCCCGCTCGCAGAACACAGCCCCCGCTCGCAGAACACAGCCCCCGCTCGCAGAACACAGCACAGCCCCCGCTCGCAGAACAGAGAGCACAGCCCCCGTTCGCAGAACACAGCCCCCGCTCGCAGCACACTGCTCACTACGCTCCTGCAGCTTTATTCTTGTGGCCGGTGATTGATAACTGGTGCCGGAAGGGGCGTCGCCCTCCTGGCGAATAACAGACCAATAACTTTTCTAATATTTCACCGGTCGGAACAAAACTTGGTGCGCTTGGAGCAGAGGAGAACGGTGTGTAAGGTGGCTTAAAAATCCAAGCGACACAGGGTACCGTTTTTGTGCATATCTATAAACAACGCAGACCGGAAGTGGTCCAGATGAGAGTTTTAGTAATAGGAGAGACAGTCAGACAGAGAGACAGACAGACGGATAGACAGACGTAGTAACGAGTATTCTGTTTTGAGTGGCTTATCTGATGTAGATTAGTTACTTCACTTCCTAATCAATGTAGTGTTTTATTATTAGAAGCTCCGCCTACTACACTGTCATATTATCGCAACCTAATTTGTCTCGACAGACCCGTGCTGCCTTGCCTGTCAACTCCACCTGAAACACGATGCCCAGAAGCGTTTTTCCGATGTCCAGCAAACCACTTAAACCTCTCTCCAGTGTGCAAGTCGTTCGCCTTCAGACCGACAAGGGTTATGGCCGTCTGGGTCACATCCACAGCCCTGCAATGCCCTGGGTCACATCCACAGCCACGAGCCGCGCTCGTACCTGGTGAGCGCCGATGGAGGGGACCTACAGACGCAACCATCAACATCTCCTTCCTGTGAAGGAACCATGTCCTGCTGCCTTGTATCCTAACACAACGCGTCCGATCTACCCTTCTACTGTCGAACTGTCTCTTCCCTCTCGCTCTGCTCCTGCAGCCAATCCGTTGGTTATACCCCTACGCCCTCACCATCACATTCGGTGCCCCGCTCGCCACCTTTGCCGTGTTCCACTCCCGGGTCACCAGTGCACTCGCCACATATGTCCCCGGTTATTTCGCCGGTGAAGGGAGGAGAGGTGGATCTGTACCGTATGCGTGCGGGACGGGTTTGTTGGCCGTGGATACGGGGATTTTGTTTAAACCATCTGTACGTCCATGTATGTGCTATTAGCGTTTAGGGTGCTGTATTGTTCAGTCATCACATAGTAATGTATTTATTCTTATAGGTCACCTAGATTTAGATGTGCTCCCCTTTTAATTCTACAAGGAAATATATAGATAGGTTACTTTACTTACTAACAAATGTAGTGCTTTATTATTAGCTCTGCCTACTACACTGTTCATATTATCGCAACCCAACTTGTGCTGACAGACCATGTTGCTACACAGCAGAAACAACATGCTGTAGTGTGTTATATGTGCTTTACAATAAATACTGTTGTACCATGTTCGTCAGTATGACTGGGTCATTCGGCACCTACTTACCTATGCTCATAGAACCATGCAGCACTGAAACAGTCTCTTTAGTCCATCATGACCATCAAGTATCTATCTAATTCAATCCCATTTAACAGCACTTGGATTATAGCCTACTCTTCCTTGGTGATTAAGTGTTTTGCAGATGCTTCTCTGAAAACATCCTTAACTTTCTCCCATTTACAAGACTCTAGGCATCAACATAATGGAAGATGTACCACTCACCTACTGCTGCAGTTGTGACAACATTCAAGAAGCTCATTACTATCCATAATACATTGACTCACCTGAATAGGAACCTTTCAAAAAGATGCAACAGGTACCCTTAACCACATCTGTATTCCTTGCAGGGTGCATTGCAGAAAATCAAAAAAAAACTTTGAACTGGAGGAACAGTGTTATGGGAATCACATCCCCGCAATCATCAGTCTCACAGATATTTCATCCCCTTGTCGCTGTTAGGCAAATAGTTTGGAATAGTTTGGAAATCCCCACCCAGCATCAGTGTAAAAGTGTCAACGCCACAAGTACTGGCACAAGTACTACAGCAGCTTATGAAGGAGGCCCGTCAAGGCTTTCTCAGAAGAACTAGAGTAAATAATAAAAGCAGCCTTTACAGTGCTGGCTCCATCCCAAGAACAAATAATTAAAAATAAATCTATGCAGTTCATGTTTCTATCAAGGCATCAGACTTCATGGAATATATAAGCAAAGGAATTAATTCGAGCAATGTTTGGGTGATATCAGACTTAATAATGCTAATGCAAGTGGCTTCTATAACAATGGAGATACTTTAATTTTATAGCAGCTGGCAGTGTCACAACTGTTTGATGTCACTGATAAATAATGCCTGATAAGCATTCCTGCTTTCCTGGCTGCAAGATTGAGACACATCCATCCTAATGAACTGAGTACATAGGAATTGAGGCACTTGCAGCTCAAACAAAATGAGGCAGAGGAAGGAGGTTGAGAGCTTAGTGGTATGGTGACAGGACTGTTTCAATGGTGCTGAAGTGGAGAGGGTTGAGTGTTTCAAATCCCTGGGGTAAACATCATCAACAATCGGTCCTGGTGCACCTACATCAATGTTATGGCCAAGAAAACACACTAACACCTGTAGTTCATCAGAGTGCTGAGGAAGCCCGGTATATTCCCAATTAATCCTATCAACTATTACAGATGGACCACAAAAAGCATCCTATCTAGATGCATCGCAGCTTGGTATGGCAACTTTTGTGCCTAAGACTGCACTCCATCTACAATTCCCCCAGCTTTGAGAAAGCTTCTCCCTTCTGTCCAGCAGAAGATATTAACATTTGAAAGTTTGTACTATCAAGAACAGTTTCTTTCACACCATTGCCAGAGTCTTAAAGGTTCTTGAAAAGTCACAAATGCTAAACTGAATTCTTTATCACTCAACCTTAATCTCACAGTGGGTGATACAGTGGCACAGCGGTTGACCTGCTGTCTCACAGCGCTAGAGACCTGAGTTTGATCCTGACTATGGGTGCTGCCTATGCGGAGTTTGTACGTTCTCCCTGTGACCGCATGGGTTTTCTCAAGGTGCTCCCGTTTGCTCCCACATCGAAATACATGCAGATTTATGAGTTAATTGGTCTCTAGAAATAGCCTCATGTGTAGCATATAAACATGTGATAACATGGAACCAGTGGTCAGTGTGGACTCGGTGGGCCAAAGGGCCTATTTCCACACTATCTCTAAACTAAACAAAACCAATCTTGTCGCAGCCTTTCTCTTTCTCTGAGACACTTTCTCTGCCGTTGTCCACTACATTCTGTTTTTTTTTTTCTTTTTCACTATCTTGATGGATGAATGTATTTCTATCCAGACAGGAGTGATCTATCTAGATGGAACATAAAACAAAGCTTTTCACTTACCACTTTTCAAAGCAGTACATAAGACAATAACAATAGGGTGGCACTGTGGCGCAGCGGTAGAGTTGCTGCCTTACAGCGCAACTGCGTACAGCTTCGGAGACCCGGGTTCGATCCTGACTACGGGTGCTGTCTATACGGAGTTTGTACATTTCCTCCCACACTCCAAAGACGGACAGGTTTGTAGGCTAATCGGCTTGGTATTAAATGTAAATGTGCCCCTAATGTGTAATTCTATTCATCAACTCCGCACCCATATTAATATCTGTTTTGCTGGTGCATTCCTTTGAAAGTGTAAGCAAAGGGATATGTTATCCGGTTCCTTCACTCTTGCTTCTTCTAAGTGTCTCTTTCACTGAGATGATAATTGCTGATTAGGGAAATCAACTTTAGGGTGAGACCATTGAAAATTATCAAATGAATACGGGCCAAAAACAATTATTTGTCCCTCAAATCATTTCCCATTTACTTTGTAGACAACAAATTAATATAATTAATTGGACTCCTGCCTCGTATGTCATTACAATGACATGGAGAATGCTTGCAGCAACAGGTTGTTATCAGTCCATTTATGGTGGGCAAAAGCTATTAAGAATCAGGCCAAGATAAGACCCAAAGTCCATTCCGTCCACAGATGCTCCCTGGCCTGCTTTGTTCCTCCAGACTTTCACATTGTGTTCAAAGAATTTTGTAGCTGTTGATGTATAACTTATTGCAATTTATTTTTGCATAATAGAAATTAGAAACCTCTTGAAATTATGCTTTGCAAAATATTATCGTGAGAATTCTTAAGACAGTGAATGAAATGCCCTCATATATTTTAAAAGTGTTCACATTAAATTAATTAGTAAAGGAATTTTGGTTATAACTAACTGCACATTCTTGTTAGCATGGCACAATTTCATCATATATAATGTTTTTGTGAAATAGTTGAGATCCCAATGGTCTTTGATATCCTAATAATTCTTGGCTCTTTGGATGTAAAATTTGATTTGGAGTGTGTTTCCTGCTGTGAGTGGAGTTGATACAAAATGTTAACCACCTCATTGGCTGGTAATTTTGACATGGCTGAAACCACACAATTATTTTGAACTGTTTTGATTGTGTGTGTTTTTCTTCCCTGATTCCAAAGAATGAAATTCTGGATGATGGATTATAATGCTGAAAGCAATTTCTGTTCTTAATTCTCTGGTCAGATTTGTAAAATGATATTTACTTGATCATAATCTAAACCCAAATAAATATCGGCAATGGATTTCAGTCTGCCAGAAGTGTATATCAAAATTCTAAAAATATTATAATTTTTCTGAAGTTACAACGGTGATTGTAAAGAAAGTTATATTTTGAGAAATTGAACAGTAAACTAAACGTTGAAGATCACAATAAATTGTGTTAGCACATAAAATGGTAATTTAGTTAAGGAATCCAGATTTATATACATCCAAATTAAACTGACATGTTTAAATACTGATGCAAATCTTCACCAGGATGGAATTCTCAGTGTATGTTACATGTGACGTTGGTTGACGTGTACATAAATGTCCAATTTAAATGAATTGAGATAGAAAACATAAGGCTTGTGATTTCCTGACTGATGCTTGTGGTACATGTGATTCTCGTGCCATCATCCTGTTAAAGGCTCAAAGAAAACAATCACGATGACCTGAAGGTAGGCAGGTAGATCGGTCCTTTGTCATACATCCCATCTGGTACTCCTGGAAATAAGCAACAGCCCAAAACAAGGGAATGGCCTGCTAATAACAATTTAACTTCCTGTACCATGGCATAGTGAGAATGGACGTTATGTGCTGCCGGCAAGGAAACATATAAGAGTAGTCACAATGCGTTACCACATCATACCTAGTATCAAAATGTGTTAAAGGTAATCAATGGCTCGATAATTGACATCATTGGAAAGAAGAACATTCCATTCTGATTATAAAAAATATATATTCATTCTTCTTTTCAGAAACTGTTCATGGAATTATAGTACTGTAGAAATATATTTTTAATCTCACCTACATAGCTCTGAAAGAACTGGATGCCAACAAGTTCAATCTCCATTTTACAGGCAGCATGGCTTTAAGCACCATTGTCTTCTTGATAGAATATATAGCTTTTAAGACCAAGCAAATGTTTGGGGAAAATATTCATAAGCACTACAATTTTACTGACTCATACTATTTGGACATCATCTTATAAACACATTTTTAATAGTAAATTCTTTACAACTTATTTGTGCTAGTTCATGCACTACTGGAGTTTGGCAATAATATATACTTAGATCTGTGCTGCTTCGAACATATTTATTTTTCAGTTGGGGAACACTATTCACTTAAGGTCATTTAATCCTCCCTTGGACATAAGGGCAGAATCTTCCAACAGCAAGAAAGTGTAAAGTCTGAAATCTGCGAAGTCTCTTTGAACAGAAGAAGGATATTTACTGCCATCTAGAGTGCCAATATAGAAAATTGCTAAATATTCCCTAACGATATACATTAGCAAACGTACAGAGATTTTGCCTTGAATTTACACTTCCGTTGTTTATATGGATATAATTATCTCTCTAGATAAGTGAGGCAAAATTTACACTGAAAAAAAAATACATTCATTGTGAATGATTGGATGTATCTTGAACAAAGGGACAAAAGGAAGCTCACCTCTCAGAGAAGCAATTCCTTTTGTCCCATTCCCCCACTCCTGGCTTCCCTGTACCTCTGCAACTTATTTCTTTTTACGCCTGTCTCAATGTGATACTCTAAAGCCCCTGTCCCACTTGCACGACCTAAATCGCGACGTCTGACAACCTTAGAAACATAGAAATTAGGTGCAGGAGTAGGCCATTCGGCCCTTCGAGCCATTTAATATGATCATGGCTGATCATCCAACTCGGTATCCTGTACCTGCCTTCCCTCCATACCCCCTGATCCCTTTAGCCACAAGGGCCACATCTAACTCCCTCTTAAATATAGCCAATGAACTGGCCTCAACTACCTTCTGTGGCAGAGAAGTCCACAGATTCACCACTCTGTGTGAAAAATGTTTTCCTCATCTCGGTCCTAAAAGATTTCCCCCTTATCCTTAAACTGTGACCCCTTTTCTGGACTTCCCCAACATCGGAAACAATCTTCCTGCATCTAGCCTGTCCAACCCCTTAAGAATTTTGGAAGTTTCTATAAGATCCCCCCTCAATCTTCTAAATTCTAGCGAGTACAAACCGAGTCTATCCAGTCTTTCTTCATATGAAAGTCCTGACATCCCAGGAATCAGTCTGGTGAACATTCTCTGTACTCCCTCTATGGCAAGAATGTCTTTCCTCAGATTAGGAGACCAAAACTGTACACAAAACTCCAGGTGTGGTCTCACCAAGACCCTGTACAACTGCAGTAGAACCTCACTGCTCCTATACTCAAACCCTTTTGCTATGAATGCTAACATACCATTCGCCTTCTTCACTGCCTGCTGCACCTGCATGCCTACTTTTAATGACTGGTGTACCATGACACCCAGGACTCGTTGCATCTCCTCCTTTCCTAATCGGCCACCATTCAGATAATAATCTACTTTCCTGTTTTTGCCACCAAAGTGGATAACCTCCAATTATCCACATTATACTGCATCTGCCATGCATTTGCCCACTCACCCAGCCTATCCAAGTCACCTTGCAGCCTCCTAGCATTCTCCTCACAGCTAACACTGCCCCCCAGCTTCGTGTCATCCGCAAACTTGGAGATGTTGCATTTAATTCCCTCGTCCAAATCATTAATATATATCGTAAATAGCTGGGGTCCCAGCACTGAGCCTTGCGGTACCCCACTAATCACTGCCTGCCATTGTGAAAAGGACCCGTTCACTCCTACTCTGCTTCCTGTCTGCCAGCCAGTTCTCTATCCACATCAATACTGAACCCCCAATACCGTGTGCTTTAAGTTTGTATACTAATCTCTTATGTGGGACCTTGTCGAAAGCCTTCTGAAAGTCCAGATATAACACACCCACTGGTTCTCCCTTATCCACTCTACTAGTTACATCCTCAAAAAATTCAATAAGATTCGTCAGACATGATTTACCTTTCATAAATCCATGCTGACTTTGTCCAATGATTTCACCACTTTCCAAATGTGCTGCTATCCCATCTTTAATAACTGATTCTAGCTGTTTCCCCACTACCGATGTTAGATTAACTGGTCTGTAATTCCCCGTTATCTCTCTCCCTCCCTTTTTAAAAAGTGGGGTTACATTAGCTACCCTTCAATCCTCAGGAACTACTCCAGAATCTAAAGAGTTTTGAAAGATTATCACTAATGCATCCACTATTTCTGGGGCTAATTGCTTAAGTACTCTGGGATGCAGCCTATCTGGCCCTGGGGATTTATTGGCCTTTAATCCATTCAATTTACCTATTACCACTTCCCGGCTAACCTGGATTTCACTCAGTTCCTCCATCTCATTTGACCCCCGTTCCCCTGCTATTTCCGGCAGATTATTTATGTCTTCCTTAGTGAAGACAGAACCAAACTAGTTATTCAATTGGTCTGCCATGTCCTTGTTCCCCATGATCAATTTGCCTGTTTCTGACTGTAAGGGACCTACATTTGTTTTAACTAATCTTTTTTCTCTTCTCATATCTATAAAAGCTTTTGCAGTCAGTTTTTATGTTCCCTGCCAGTTTTCTTTCATAATCTATTTTTCCTTTCCTAATTAAGCCCTTTGTCCTCCTCTGCTGGACTCTGAATTTCTCCCAGTCCTCTGGTAGGCTGCTTTTTCTGGCTAATTTGTACGCTTCATCTTTTGTTTTCATACTATCCCTGATTTCCCTTGTTATCCACGGATGCACTACCTTCCCTGATTTATTTTTTTGCCAAACTGGGATGAACAATTGTTGTAGTTCATCCATGCAGTCTTTAAATGCCTTCCATTGCATATCCACCGTCAACCCATTAAGAATCAATTGCCAGTCTATCTTGGCCAATTCACGTCTCATACCCTCAAAGTTACCTTTCTTTAAGTTCAGGACCCTTGTTTCTGACTTAACAATGTCACTCTCCATTCTAATGAAGAACTCAACCATATTATGGTCACTCTTGCCCAAAGGGCCACGCACAACAAGACTGCTAACTAACCCTTCCTCATTACTCAATACCCAATCTAGAATAGCCTGCTCTCTCGTTGGTTCCTCTACATGTTGGTTTAGAAAACTATCCCACATACATTCCAAGAAACCTCTTCTTCAGCACCCCTGCCAATTTGATTCACCCAATCTATATGTAGATTGAAGTCACCCATTATAACTGTTTTACCTTTGTTGCACGTATTTCTAATTTCCTGTTTGATGCGATCCCCAACTCCACTACTACTGTTAGGTGGCCTGTACACAACTCCCACTAGAGTTTTCTGCCCCTTAGTGTTTCACAGCTCTACCCATATCGATTCCACATCCTCCAAGCTAATGTCCTTCCTTTCCATTGCGTTAATCTGCTCTCTAACCAGCAACGCTACCCACCTCCTTTCCCTTTCTGCCTATCCCTCCTGAATATTGAATATCCCTGGATGTTCAGCTCCCAGCCTTGGCCACCCTTGGTCTCCGTGATCCCAACTATATCATAGTCATTTATAGCTATCTGCACATTCAACTCATCCACCTTATTACGAATGTTCCTTGCATTGAGACACAAAGCCTACAGGCTTGTTTTAACAACACTCTTACCCCTTATACTATTATGTTGAAAAGTTGCCCTTTTTGATTTTTGCCCTGGATTTGTCTGCCTGCCACATTTCACCTTGCTACCTATTGCTTCTACCCTCATTTTACACTGGTCCCCCACCTGTTAAGATGCAATCCGTCCCTTTTGTACAGTTCCCCCTTACCCCAAAACAGATCCCAGTGATCTAAGAATCTAAACCGTGCACCAGTTCCTCAGCCACACGTTCAGGCCCTGTATCTCCCTGTTCCTGCTCTCGCCAGCACGAGGAGCTGGAAGCAAACCGGAGATAACAACCCTGGAGGTCCTGCTTTTCAGCATTTTTCCGAGCTCTCTAAAGTCACGCTGCAGAATATTCATCCCTTTCTTTCCGACATCATTTGTGCCGACATGCACTACAACGTCCGGCTGTTCATCTTCGCCCTTGAGGATTTTCTGCACTCTGTCCGTGACATCCTGGATCCTGGCACCAGGATCTAGGACCACCTTAAACAACTGTAAAAAAAATTAAGGTTGCGATAACCTACGACCTCCTACGGCCTTCTACGACTATATGTACGACCTCCTACGACTTTCCACGACTATTTCTACGATCTCCTACGCCTATGTTGATGACTTCCCACGACTATGAAGAAGACCTCCTTCGACTATGTTGAAGACTGGCTTCGACCATATACGTTTTACTACTGTTTGCAGTAGCCCTTTTGCTCCAGCAGCCTTTTAAGAAAGGCAGAAGGGGAAGAGCAAGGGTGAAGAGGAAGCAAAAGAAGAGATCTCAATGGGTGAATGGAGATGATGTGATGGACAGTCCCAGTACACCAGGTGACTGGAAGAGAGTGGCGCTGGGCTTTGACAAAAGATGGAACTTTAAGCACACATGTGGGGCAGTGGATGGCAAGCATGCCTTTCTTGTTCTGTCCCTGTACCCCTCATTTTCCTTTTCATACAGGATGGCATTCTGCTGGAACCATTCCTCAAGGTCCCCCTCCTGCTGCCTGGTGAAGATGTAGGGCATAACCTTCCTCCAGCCCTCCCTCACCACCAATGGGACAACTGCCTCTGATGCTGTGTCAGGCACAGGAGAAAGGGCTGCTTTGCTGCCTTCAAATGAGGCAGTGAAGGATGGGGTAGTGGTGGGACATATACTACCACCTCCTCCAGGGGCCTATCATGCAGGGCTCCCTCCTCTTGCACTATCACCTCCTGTGGTATCACCTCCTGCCACTACTCCTCCTGGGTGGGCAACACTTACATGGCCATTTTTTTTTAGGGTTGTGCCCTCTCCCTGCGTTGCTATCTTTTTGGTCCCATCTCTAAAACACAAGCCTCCTCTCCAAAAAACTCTCCAGCTATGAATGTCACAGAGGTAACTTTCTGCTGTTTAAATAAAACCTTTTTTCTACTGACCTTTTTTCATTCCGGATCTATTACCTTTGACTGCCTCCGACCACCTACAACTACCTACGATGAGCATCACGACCTACCATGACCTACCTATGACCTACCTACAGCCTACCTACGATTTGATATTGATTTTTTTCCATGACGGCCTTTTTTTTTACTCGTGGCCATTTTGTATCAGGCTAGAAAAAACGCTGTGACCTACTTGATGCCACGAGTACGTGGAGACCACTCACGAGCATGAGGAAGATCTCCTACGACCTTGTGGCGGCCTTGCTGCGAGTATAAGTCAAGGGAAAACTCGCCAGAGGTCGTGAATTAGGTCGTGAAAGTGGGACAGGGGCTTAAGTCACACTCACAAATTAACCTTTCAAACCAGACCTCGCAATCTTAATGCACAGAAGAAAGACTCTTAAATTATTTTTATGGTGGCACAGTGGTAGAATTGCTGCCTTGCAGTGCCAGAGACATGGTTCATTCCTGACTCCGGTGCTGTCGGTATGGAGTTTGTACATTCTCCCTGTGGCTGCGTGGGTTTTCTCTGGGTGCTCTGGTATCCTCCCAAACTCCAAAGACATTTAGTTCTAGAGGTTAATTGGCTTCAGTAAAATTGTAAATTGTCCCTGATGTGTAAGATAGTGCTAGCGTATGTATACAGCGCTGACTCGGTGGGCCAAAGGGCCTGTTTCCGCGCTGTAGTTCTAAACTAAACTAGAAAGGCATCAGTACCTCTAAAGTAATAAAGTCTAAAGTCCTAAGCCTACTGGTTTGGAAAAGATAAATCTGTATCAAGAAAGAAAATAGTAGAAAGATTGCTATTCTCTGTACATGTGACATGCTGACCACAAAATGTTATTTCAGTTGGTATTAAGATCATGGAATAGTGTTGTTGACAAGCAATCAGCTGGAAGAAATCAGTGGGTTGAGCAGCATCAACATCAGTATCAGTGACAAGCAGGGTTTACTCCCGGTTTCATAAGTTCGCAAGTTCACAAGTTATAGGAGTAGATTTTGGCCATTTGGCACATCGAGTCCACTCTGCCATTCAATCATGGCTGATATCTGCCTCCTAATCCCATTCTCCTGTCTTCTCCCCATAACCTCTGACACCCATACTAATCAAGAATAGAAAGATTAAACAAGAACTTGCCGTTTGAAGTTTGATCTTTATTTTATGAGAAGTTGGAGTGAGAGATTACGTGAAAGTGGCAGCGCTGTTGAACAGCTGTGGCTCGCCAGCAGTCCGTCTGTTTTTACTTTTTCTTGTTTTTTTTTTTTGTCTTGTTTTAGTTAAATTTTAGTTTATTAGGTTGTGTTATGTGTGGGGGTGGGGGGGGTGAAACATGTTTTTTTGTCTCTTCCTTCGGGGGAATGTGACTTTTTCTTGTCGTATCCCCCTTCTCTGCCTCCGTCTGCGCTGAGGTCTAATGGTGGAGCTGGCGGTCTCCAACTGCGACCAAACTCGAGGCTCCAGAGGCAGAGCCAGCCAGGACTCACAACGCGAGGCTGGCCGAATTCGGGGCTGAGGTGATGGCAGCCCAACTCGGAGCTGAGGCTGTGGGACTTGGAGCTGAGGCAGCGGGACTCGGAGCTGAGGCAGCGGCGGCCCGATTCGCTGAGGCGGCGTTCCAGCTTTTGGCAGCGGCCCGACTCGGAGCTGAGGCTGTGGCGACCCGACTCGGAGCGGAGACGGCGTTCCGGCTTTCGGCAGTGGCGACATCACTACGGAGGTCCGCTGGACTGGAGGGCGGCATCTTCGGCCTGGATCGCCTCAGCGCAGAGGGAGAACAAGGAGGGAAGAGACAGAGACTAAGACTTTTGCCTCCATCACAGTGAGGAGGTGCTTGGTGAACTCACTGTGGTGGATGTTAATTTGTGTTTATTGTATGTTTTGTTATTTATTATTATTGTGTATGACTGCTGGCAATGACATTTTGTTCAGACCGAAAGGTCTGAATGACAATAAAGGAATCTAATCTAATCTAAAGAACCCGCCAGCCCACATGCACGTCAATCTTCAGAGCAACTGTATGAAACCACAGACCACTTGCACCAAATTAAACTATAGAAAGATTAATAACGCTTGACTTACCGAATGATCTTTATGAGATTCAGGGTTGGGAGTGGAGGACACGTAGTCTCTCACTCCAACTTCTCATAAAATAAAGATCAAACTTCAAATGGTAAGTTCTCGTTTAACCTTTCTATTTTATATTGAAGTCTCTTGATAAGACTACGTGAAGATTTCGAAGCTCTGTGGTTTAATGCAGTAAACCAATCTGTATGTGAAAACACTAAACAGATAAACCATAAATGGTAGAAAAAACATTGCAATTAACAACATGATGCTACCTTTACATACATGTACATCGCCCTTAATTGGACCACAGTCCCAATTGCCTTTGGGTTAGGCAATAGCTCATGCAACACTGTTCATAATTCTATCTGCAACCATCCAGACATGTTCAACAAAATTTTATAACTTCTGAAAATGTGCTTATCTGAGTCTCCTGCTGTTGCAAGAAGTGATCAAAGGTAAATATCCATTCTATTGCCTGCTGACGAGCCAGCTGCCCTGGTAGAGTGAGACTTGAAAATATTTGTAATCACTCCTGCTTTCAGCTGCTTACACTCTATCTATCTTGAAATAGTCTGCACCAACAACCTCTTGTGAAACTATTATAGAACTATGAAGAAACTTTTCCTTCATCTCATAGGTTCTTAGTAACCTCAGTGTACCTTTTTACATAATAAACACCCACAATCTCTGATCTGGTGGGTATGCTGTCAACTCCAACTTGTACCCAACCGTGCCTGTTTTGCTTTATGAGTTCATTCACATAAAATGCTACCCTTATGTCAGATATGACCGAGAGATCCAGATGGAGATTGTGTAAAGACTGTGCTCTTCGTGCTGAAATCAGTGTCATAAGCATGACTAACTTAGCATGACTAACTTAGCATAAGCATGACTGACTGCTCCAACGTTAGGGATACTGCTGATGATAATCTGCATAAAAATGTATACTGATTGCACATTCCACACTACTTTGTATCTAGGCTTTAGAGTGTTCATATAAAAGACACCTTCCATAACTTTAGTCAACAGTGGGTGAGAACCAATCATTTATTGTCCCACTTATAGTACTAGATACAACGACAAAGCAGTAGGAGCCGTGTCAATTGCGCTATAACATAGTCGCTTCTCTTAAACCCAAACCACAAACCTCTGCTACTTCTGTTTAAAAGTAGCTCACATGTGTCTCTTCACAAAACTTTCCATACACCCATGCAGTAATAGATGCACGAGAAATAGGTTGAACTAGTCACTGCTCGTGTCTTTGAGCAAATACAGGAGCTTCTGTCAGTGGACTTATTTACAATGGAAGCCCTGGTTGAGTAGGCCAATTTGGCACTACTATAATTCATGTTGCCTCATCTTGAATTATCTTAGGAGGCATCTGTTGATAAATACCCTGAGTCTTATCTGTGGGTAGGGTCCGAGACATATCTGCAGAGTTTATGACAAAACCTAAATATGTAATAGATAATGTCGGCTCCAGTATGGACTTTCCTGGATGAATAACAACCCCTAGATATTCTAGGAGAGCCTTGGTTGCTGAAACAAGTTCAAGTTCAAGAGAGCTTATTGTCATGTGTCCCTGATAGGACAATGAAATTCTTGCTTTGCTTCAGCACACAGAACATAGTAGGCATTTACTACAAAACAGATCAATGTGTCCATATACCGTAATATAAATATATACACACATGAATAAATAAAATGATAAAGTGCGAATAACAGATAATTGGTTATTAATAATCAAAGTTTTGTCCAAGCCAGGTTTAATAGCCTGATGGCTGTGGGGAAGCAGCTATTCCTGAACCTGGTAGTTGCAGTCTTCAGGCTCCTGTACCTTCTACCTGAAGGTAGCAGGGAGATGAGTGTGTGGGCAGGATGGTGTGGGTCTTTGATGATACTGCCAACCTTTTTGAGGCAGCGACTGCGATAAATCCCCTCGATGGAAGGAAGGTCAGAGCCGATGATGGACTGGGCAGTGTTTAATACTTTTTGTAGTCTTTTCCTTTCCAGGGCGCTCAAGTTGCCGAACCAAGCCACGATGCAACCGGTCAGCATGCTCTCTACTGTGCACCTGTAGAAGTTAGAGAGAGTCCTCCTTGACACACCGACTCTCCGTAGTCTTCTCAGGAAGTAGGGGCGCTGATGAGCTTTCTTGATAATTGCATTAGTGTATCAGCTAACTCTGTGACACCTGATCTCTTCCCTACAAAAAGCATGTCCTCTATAAACTCCATGACAAAATGCCCTTTAGATCTGAGTAGGGCAACATTGACTTTAGAATCTTTGTAAATAGCCTAGGGCTGAAGTCAACCCCTTAGGTAGAGCCTAAAATTTCCACATCTGACCTTGCCAGATAAACCTCAGATATATCCTGTGACTCTCGTGTATTGATATGGAAAACTATGCATCTTCGAGATCGATTGAGGCCCTCACGCAATCCTCTGCAATCAGCTATTTTGCTGAATGAAAATTACCCATCTTAAAATGGTTATACCAAGCACATGTTCAGACTAGCCAAAACCTAGAATGATTAGGCATCCTCCACTTTTCTTCAACCTTGAGAAGATATTAGAAATACACCCCTCTTGTTCATGGGCAGACTGCTCATCCTTTTGTGAAATGTCTCTGTTTCAACTTGGATAGCCATAGTTTCCTCTTTAGACCGTATGTAGGTATTACGGAAATCTTGGCTTCTCTTGCTGCGGAGGAAATTAATCAGCCAGAAACTGAATCTTATAACCATTTATGATTTGTGAAATGAAAAGATCGGAGGTTATCTGCCCCCACCTGTTGTTGAACCGTCTCAACCTATCTCCGACTTGAATATCGTCAGCATATCTCATGCGACTGATGGAATAATATTCGCATTCCTCAACGGCCTCCACCTCATTGTCGCTTTGCTGTCTATGACGAGACAGACGGTGGCTGTAGATGTGATCAAGGCAGTTTCTAAGAAAGCACTTGCTATAAAAACCGCCAAGGCAGCCAATAAAATAATAGACAAAAGGTGATTATCACCACACGCCACCAAGATCCAGTTACCCCTGAGACTGACACCACCAAAAATGGCCTTAGGCGGATGATCAATAGAGTTAACTGACCCTAGACTTTGCTCCGTCCCCTTGGCTCAGGCATAGTGGCCAGCTGGGGACCGATACTGAGTATCTGGAGTGCGCTGCCTCCATGGTGAATGCTAAAACCTACAAATAAAAAGCCCTCTGGCTTGGTTTTAATTGTGTAGGCCTGGTGCTCCAACCAGCCCCGGTGTAGTGGTATCTGCCACTCGTTTGAGGGATGATATGCATGCAGGTAAACGGGAATCTTACCCACAAAGGGCGTCTTTACCACACCCACCGCAGCCTTGAATTTTTCTTGCAAGTCTTTTACTTGCTAGCCCAAGTCTTCTCCAAAGAGATACTTGCAGAATGCACATACTAGCCTTGCACAAAATTAGCATATAATGGGTTGATCTTAGGCCTATACCATCCTAACACAATTGAGTTTAAACTCTTAGGCTGTGGGCCGAGCATCAAAAATGTGTCTAGAAATAGGATTTTGTGACCCAAGTCACCAAACTACATGGAATTTTCCACATATTTGGATGAAATATAATTGAGAAGGAAGTCATAACTCGTAATTGCCGAAACTTGCACATTAATTAATTAAACTAATTAGAAAATGAGATCGGGAAAATAAGCGCCATCTCATAAGCAGTCCATTTAAACTATATATTATTATACCAATATATATATATATATATATGTAACCTGTAAATATGAATGTTATCATATATAATTAAGTATAATTATATTATATAAAAATAATCTGATGAATATAATTTTGAATGTGTTTTTTTAATGACACTGTCGCAGAGGTCCTGCTCCTGAACCAGCCTAATTAATGGGTTAGGGCAGTTCTTGTGGGTTCCTTCCTTTTCTGAACCCCACTGACTGCCAGTGTACAGAGTGGGAGTGATGGCCATAGTGGGACCGGGGCAGTGCCAGGCATGCATGTTCCAGTCGCTTTAATAGGAAATTAAATGAGACTGCAGCAGATGTCCCAGGTATTAAGGCTCATGAACCTGCTTAATTAAAGGGTCAGGACAGATCCTCTAGGTTTCCCCATTTACTGAACCCCGCTGACTGCCAAAGTGGGGAGAGTGGGGGTGACGGCCATAGTGGGACTGGGGCAGTGCCAGACCTGTAAGAGACCTATCTTATTTCTGATGTAAATGTCACATCCTGGCCAAGAATCAAATGCTCTGATGTTTACTCGATGAATATTCATTTTAAGCTACAATGAGCTTATATTTATGTTATAGCTTCCCCCCACCCGAAGGTGCCTTTGCAAATGAGGGGTATTACCTTTAACCTAAAAGAACCCTAAAAGTGTTGCATTGTTTATCTCTAGTTTGTGTGTGTGTCTGTGTGTGCCTTTCAAACATGTATCTGTGGCTGTGTGTATGTACGTGTGAATGGATGTATGTGTGCATGTATGTTTGGATGTGTACATGTACACTGCTGCCTCCTAATAATAGAAGATAATATGTCTCAGGGTGTATTTTACATCTTTTCATGTTTTATATTATGTAAAACAATATCGACATATCAATGAGGTAATTAAACATGTATGCATGTCCAGGTAGATGGGATGGCAAGTCTGCAAATTATCAAATTAGTGTTCATTAAAGCACAGTGAATGTCCATACAAAACACTTTTGTGTGGACAGGCTCTGAAGAGTGGAGGGGCAGAAGCTGCAGAGAAAAAAAATCTCATATTACTTAGGTCTGCATGGACTTCGATTCATAAAATGTCAATCTCTTCTTAATGTCAATGAGACTGACACTGTAATTTACAACCATAGATAAGACTTCAAGTTCAAGTGCAGGAGCAGAGGGTGCAGAATAGCTAGAGAAAGAAACATCTCATAGTACTTGGGTCTGCATGGACTTCAATTCATAAAGTGTCAACCTCTATTTAATGTCAATGAGACTTACACTGTAATTTACTACAATTGATAAGTTATTTCAAGTTTCAGTAGAGGCTACAGAAAAAAAAAATCTCATAGTCATTAAGTCTGCATGGACTTCAATTCATAACATTTAAACCTCTTCTTAATGTTAATGAGAATAACACTGTTACCATAGAAAAAATTAGTTCAAGTTCACATATCACCAATTAATTTCTACAGAAAAATCAACCATTTCTGACCATTTATCACTGCAATGGAAACCTATAAATAGCGATCGATATCCCTCCGTTTTTCTCCCGTTATCGGGGTCTGAAAACCGCCACTACAGACGGCACTATGTACAGCCTCCCCCCCCTTCCTGCCCGCCCGCCCGCAGAGATGATCCGTGGCTCCGCGTTCACGAATCAGCTGCTTCTTAATTGAGGCGCGAGTACCTAGGCCCCACGGTCGGAGCACTTTTTCCCGGTAAGTTATTGCAGGCAGCTCCGAGATTAGCTGTTAAAGACTTATTACTCTACAACAAGCTGGCATTAGTGACAATGTTTAATTGACTGTGTTATGGAAACATATAGTTTAGGCCCTCAATTTCATGAATGAATGAAGTAAATGAATGAGTGAAGTAAGTGAATGAATGAATTTTATTCACATTATAAAAGGGTGCAATTAAATTAAAAGGGTGCAATTAAACTCCATACAGATAGATTTTCATAAATTCAGACTTTAGATCTTACCTTTCAGTTCGAGTTGATTCCTGGCTGCCTTCTTTGTGTTGGAGCACTTCTGCAGCGACTTTGCTATCAAGGCTTTCTTCTACTTCAATCCACTTAGCAGCACATTCTTCAGCCTTTTTAATGCTTTTCTCACTACATGGCCATCTGAAGGGGGGTGCGTTGGGTGCGACCCCCTAAAAAAAATCACCAAAAAAAAAAAAAGAAATTGGAAAAAAAAAATCAACGTTTCCACTTTGGATACAGCCAGTTCTCTGTTCTCCCATCACCGGGCAAGAGTGGATGAATCTGAACCCAACGGCTGTGACCCCAACACCAGATGCCGCTGCGGCGGAGCATGCACCCCTCGCCTCCCCCTGCCGCCGGGGCCCAAGCCATCTTCCCCCCACACCCCCGCTGGGCTCATGCCACCCCCACTGGGCCCACTTCACCCCCGCTGGGCTCACGCCACCCTCGCTAACCTCCGCTGGGTCCACGCCATCCTCTCTGACCCCCGCTGGCCCCACGCCACCCACCCTGGGTCCACGCCACCCTTGCTGACCCCCGCTGGGCCCACGCCACGCCCGCTGGGTCCACGCTACCCCCGCTGGGCCCTCGCCACCCCTGCTGAGCCCACGCCACCCATGCCACCCCCGCTGGGCCCATGCAACCTCCGCTGACCCTCACTGGCTCCACGCCACCCCCCCGCTGGGTCCACGCCACCCCCGCTGGGTCCACACCACCCCCGCTGGGCCATCGCCACCCCTGCTGGGCCCACGCCACCACTGCTGGGCCCACGCCACCCCCGCTGGGCCCACGACACCCCCGCTGACCCTCACTGGCTCCACGCCACCCTCTCTGACCCCCGCTGGGCCCACGCCACCCATGCTAGGCCCACGCCACCCCCACTGGGGGCAAATATGCGTCAAGCCAATAGCCTAATCGTTAAAGAGTTAAAAGATAGCCTAATCGATAAAGAGCTGAGAAAGGGGAATCAGAGCTGCCAAGGAAAGGTACTCTGAGAAGTTGAGGACCAAGTTCTCAGCTAATGACTCTTCTTCAGTTTGGAAGGGCATGCAAGAAATCACCAGCTATGAGGAAAACCCCCCACCAGCCCCCCCGCTCTTAGGACAATCGTCAGCTGGCGAACGACCTGAATGAGTTTTACTGCAGGTTTGAAAATCAGAAACGTAACCCTTCCCCAACAAACACAGCCAGACCACAGTCTGCAAAGAATGGACCCTGCACCCTCTCCTTCTCATTCACCACTTCACACATACTTAAGGCAAGACTCCAGTATGAAAAGAGTGGACCCTTTCCCACCCCAACCAACACTTCACACTCACTCACAGCCTGACCTCAGTCTGCCAAGACTGGGCCCTTCTACACCCACCCCACTCCAATCACCACTTCACACCCAATTACTTATTTTTAAACAGTCCCTGCCTGCTTCAAAGTCTCCACTATTGTCCCTGTACCCAAAAAGGTAAGGATTACTGGTCTTAATTACTACAGGCTTGTCGCACTGACCTCTGTAGTCATGAAGACCGTTGAAAAGCTTGTGCTGGTCAAACTGAAAAATATCAAAATCCCTCTGCTGGACCATCTGCATTTTGCATATTGGGCCAATAGATCTGAGGATGACGTGGTCAATCTGAGCCTGCACTTCATCCTCCAGCACCTAGACTGCCCGGGAACCTATGCGAGGATTGTGTTTTATTGATTTTAGCTCTGCATTCAACACCAATGTGCCAGAGCTACTACGCTCCAAACTTTCTGAGTTGACTGTGCCTGAGCCCCTCTGTCGGTGGATCACCAGCTTTCTGACAGAGAGGAAGCAGCATGTGAGGCGGGAAAGCATATCTCGGACTCTCAAACGCTCAGCATAGGAGCACCGCAAGATGCGTACTCTCCCCTCTCCTCTACTCTCGCCATACCAATGACCACCTCCACAGACACCTCTGTCAAGCTTCTCAAATTTGCGGATGACACAACCCTGATTGGATTGATCCAGGATGGGGATCTCTGTACTCTTCTCAGTTTGACATCTTTCCTATAACATGGTGCCCAGAACTGAAGACAATATTCTAAATGCGGTCTCACCAAAGTCTTATAAAATTGCAACATGACTTCCCAACTTCTATACTCAATACTCTGACTGATGTGGGCCAAAGTGCCAAAATACTTTTTGACCACCTGATATACCTGCGACACGACCTTCAAGGAACCATGCAACCATCAACCATTCCTCTGCCCACCTGGCTAATTGACCCAGATCCTGCTGCAATTTTTCACAACCAACTTCACTATCTGCAAAACCACTCACTTCTGTATCATCAGCAAGCTTGCTAATCTTGCCCTGTTCTGTGATGTTTCACAGAGTGCTGGAGTAACTCAGCAGGCCAGGCTCAGTATAGAAGTTGGGAGGTCATGTTGCAGTTGCATAAGAAGTTGGCGAGGCCGCATTCAGAGTATTGTGTTCAGTTCTGGGCACCATGTTATAGGAAAGATGTCATCAAACTGGAAAGGGTACAGTGAAGGATGTTGAGTGAAGGGTACAGTGAAGGATGAGGATGTTGCCAGGACTAGAGAGCCAGAGCTATAGGGAGAGGTTGATAGGCTGGGACTCTATTTCATGGAGTACAGGAGGATGAGGGATGATCTAATAGAGGTGTATAAAATCATGATTTGAATAGATATGGTTGAGTCTTTTGCCCAGAGTAAGTGAATCGAGGAGCAGAGGACATACGTTTAAGGTGAAGGGCAAAAGATTTCAAAGCGGGGTATGTTTTTCACACAAAGGGTGGTAGGTGTATGGAACAAGCTGCCAGAGGAGGTAGTCTAGGCAGGGACTATCGCAACATTTAAGAAACAGTTAGGCAGGTACATGAATAGGACAGGTTTGGAGGGATATGGATCAAACATGGGCAGGTGGGACTAGTGCAGATGGGATATGCTGGGCCGAAGGGCCTGTTTCCACACTGTATCACTCTATGACTCTATCTATCTTTCCCTCTCAAACCCATTCTCCTGCCTTCTCCCCATTACCTCTGACACCCATATCAATCAGGAATCTTATCAATCTCCTCCTGAAAAATGTCCATTGACTTGACCTCCACAGCTGTCTGTGGCAATGAATTCCACAGTTCGCCACCCTCTGACTTAAGAAATTCCTGCTCATCTCCTTCCTAAAGGAATGCCTTTTAATTCTGAGGCTGTGGCCACTGGTCCTAGACTCACCCACTAGTGGAAACATCCTCTCCAAATCCACTCCATCCAGGTTTTTACCAGGCTGGGACAGACGGCAACAGTTCACACCGTGTCCCAAAGCTTGTGTCCTGTCCTGCATCACCCAAGGCAGCAGAGATGTTATAGGAGAAGGCAAGCACTGTAACAAAGTAGCTGGTGGTTTGGGTAACATTCAGGAATGTCTATGCATGTCACATCATGAATATTACTGAAGAACGGTCTTGACCCGAAATATAATCTATACCTTTTCTCCAGAGATGCTGCCTGACCCACTGAGTTACTCCAGCACTCTGTGACATGTCACCTATCCATGTTCTCCACAGATGCCGCCTGACTCGCTGAGTTACTCCAGCACTGTGACTACTTTCCCTTCACCCATCTGCCCAAGCCCACTCTCCCCCCTCGTTTCCTATGTTCCTTTCCACCCATAAATCTCTCTCTGCCTTTACATTTCACTCCTCTTTCAAATCTGCTCTACTTATCTACATGCATTTTTCTTCTTCACTTTTTGGTCATAGAATGATGCAGTGTGGAAACAGGCCCTTCAGCCCAACTTGTCCACACCGACCGACATGTCCCATCTAAACTAGTCCCATTCACACGCGTTTGGCCCTTATCAATCTAAATCTGTCTTATTCATGTACGTGTCCAAATTTCTCTTAAATATTAGGATAGTCCCAGCCTTAACTACCGCCTCTGGCAGCTCGTTACATACACCCAGCACCCTTTGTGTGAAAAAGCTACCTCTCAGGTTCCTGTTAATTTCTGAAATATTGGTCATAAATTTGGTGCAAAAATGCTCCAAAATAAGGCTCAGAATGCATCAGAGAGCATCTAAAACCCCTGGCATCGAGGGACTTCATGCTTCGTGTTCGTGATGTGCGCAGCGCGCACATTATTTCACATTAAGTTTTTTGTAATCATGTCTTGCCACCCCCCTTTTTGAAAAGCTTCGTACGGGCCTGCACTAAATACAATTACCTTGCTGCAAGTTTCCACGACATGTATTCCACAGAACAACACATCGGAATCCCCAGTAAAACAGGCATCTGCAGAGGCAGCCTCAGCCATTTTGTGTGCTAGCCTGAAGCAAAGCGCGTGATTGGCCAACTGGCAGACAAATCAATGTTAAATGTGCTTTGATTGGACTAAAAATTACCCGGAAATTTTTCCGTTTTTTCTCTAATTTAATAAAACTGTGCAAGTCTTCTTCAGGACGAGTTTCAGGGGTGATTTATATATTCTTTTTTACACAATATGTGAAAATGTCATGTAGTTTGGTGACTTGGGTCACGAAACTGCAGAATAAAGCTCCTCGGCCCACAGCCTACACAAACGTGCTAAGTCATCTACTGCAATTCAGACAGCTGAGTTCTCTCCACCAACCTTGCAAAGGCCGTAATCCTTCTTTGAGAATTCTCTGAACTTAGCCATATAACCATATAACAATTACAGCACGGAAACAGGCCATTTCGGCCCTACAAGTCCATGCCGAACAAATTTTTTTCCCCTTAGTCCCACCTGCCTGCACTCATACCATAACCCTCCATTCCCTTCTCATCCATATGCCTATCCAATTTATTTTTAAATGATACCAATGAACCTGCCTCCACCACTTCCACTGGGAGCTCATTCCACACCGCTACCACTCTCTGCGTAAAGAAGTTCCCCCTCACGTCCTATTTTGATTTGTCCTTGCCAAGATGTAGCACCTCACACTTATCAGCATTAAACTCCATCTGCCATCTTTCAGCCCACTCTTCCAACTGGCATAAATCTCTCTGTAGCCTTTGAAAATCTACTTCATTATCCACAACTCCACCTATCTTAGTATCATCTGCATACTTACTAATCCAATTTACCACACCATCATCCAGATCATTGATGTACATGACAAACAACAGTGGACCCAACACAGATCCCTGTGGCACCCCACTAGTCACTGGCCTCCAACCTGACAAACAACCATCCACCATTACTCTTTGGCATCTCCCATTCAGCCACTGTTGAATCCATCTTGCTACTCCACCATTAATACCCAACAATTGGACCTTCTTAACCAACCTTCCGTGAGGAACCTTGTCAAAGGCCTTACTGAAGTCCATATATACAACATCCACTGCTTTACCCTCATCAATTTCCCGAGTAACCTCTTCAAAAAATTCAAGAAGATTAGTCAAACATGACCTTCCAGGCACAAATCCATGTTGACTGTTCCTAATCAGACCCTGTTTATCCAGCTGCTTATATATAAATTATCTCTAAGTATCCTTTCCATTAATTTGCCCACCACTGACGTCAAACTAACAGGTCTATAATTGCTAGATTTACTCTTAGACCCCTTTTTAAACAATGGAACAACATGCGCAGTACGCCAATCCTCCGACACTATTCCCGTTTCTAATGACATTTGAAATATTTCTATCATAGCCCCTGCTATTTCTACACTAACTTCCCTCAATGTTCTAGGGAATATCCTGTCCGGACCTGGAGACTTATCCACTTTTATATTTCTCAAAAGTGTCAGTACTTCCTCTTCTTTGAATCTCATAGTTTCCATAGCTACTCTACTTGTTTCCCTTACCTCACATAATTCAATATCCTTCTCCTTGGTGAATACCGAAGAAAATAAATTGTTCAATATCTCCCCCATCTCTTTTGGCTCTGCAGATAGCTGTCCACTCTGACTCTCTAATGGACCAATTTTATCCCTCGTTATCCTTTTGCTATTAATATAGCTGTAGAAACCCTTTGGATTTACTTTCACCTTACTTGCCAAAGCAACCTCATATCTTCTTTTAGCTTTTCTAATTTATTTCTTAAGATTCTTTTTACATTCTTTATACTCCTCAAGCACCTCATTTACTCCATGCTGCCTATAATTATTGTAGATCTCTCTCTTTTTCCGAACCAAGTGTCCAATTTCCCTTGAAAACCATGGCTCTTTCCAATTTTTACTATTTCCTTTCAACTGAACAGGGACATAAAGATTCTGTACTCTTAAAATTTCACCTTTAAATGTCCTCCATTTCTCTTCCACATCTTTCCCATAAAACAAAGTCCCAATTCACTCCTTTTAAATCCTTTCACATCTCCTCAAAGTTAGCCTTTCTCCAATCAAAAATCTCAACCCTAGGTCCAGTTCTGACCCTCTCCATAATTATATTGAAACTAATGGTATTGCGATCACTGGTCCCGAACTGTTCTCCAACGCATACCTCTGCCACCTGACCCATCTCATTTCCTAACAGGAGGTCCAGTACCACCCCTTCTCTAGTAGGTACTTCTATGTATTGCTGCAAAAAGCTATCCTGCACACATTTTACAAACTCCAACCCATCCAGCCCATTTACAGAATGTGTTTCCCAGTCTATGTGTGGAAAATTGAAATCTCCCACAATCACTACCTTGTGCTTACTACTAAAATCTGCAATCTCCTTACATATTTGCTCTTCCAATTCTCGCTCCCCATTTGGCGATATATAATACACCCCTATAAGTGTTGCTACACCTTTCCCATTTCTCAGTGCCACCCACATAGCCTCCATAGACGAGCTCTCTAATCTATCCTGCCAAAGCACTGCTGTAATATCTTCCCTGATAAGCAATGCAACACCTCCACCTCTTGGGCAGTTGTACAGGGTCTTGGTCAGTTGTACAGGGTCTTGGTCAGTTGTACAGGGTCTTGGCCAGTTGTACAGGGTCTTGGTGAGACCACACCTGGAGTATTGCTTACAGTTTTGGTCTCCAAATCTGAGGAAGGACATTATTGCCATAGAGAGAGTGCAGAGACGGTTCACCAGACTGATTCCTGGGATGTCAGGACTGTCTTATGAAGAAAGACTGGATAGACTTGGTTTATACTCTCTAGAATTTAGGAGATTGAGAGGGGATCTTATAGAAACTTACAAAATTCTTAAGGGGTTGGACAGGCTAGATGCAGGAAGATTGTTCCCGATGTTAGGGAAGTACAGGACAAGGGGTCACAGCTTAAGGATAAGGGGGAAATCCTTTAAAACCGAGATGAGAAGAACTTTTTTCACACAGAGAGTGGTGAATCTCTGGAACTCTCTGCCACAGAGGGTAGTTGAGGCCAGTTCATTGGCTATATTTAAGAGGGAGTTAGATGTGGCCCTTGTGGCTAAGGGGATCAGGGGGTATGGAGAGAAGGCAGGTACGGGATACTGAGTTGGATGATCAGCCATGATCATATTGAATGGCGGTACATGCTCGAAGGGCCGAATGGCCTACTCCTGCACCTAATTTCTATGTTTCTATTACCCCTAAACTTCTGTCCCTTAATTCTGAAGTCATGTCCTCTTGTTTGAATCTTCCCTATTCTCAAAGGGAAAAGCTTGTCCACGTCAACTCTGTCTATCCCTCTCATCATTTTAAAGACCTCTATCAGGTCCCCCCTTAACCTTCTGCGCTCCAGAGAATAAAGACCTAACTTATTCAACCTATCTCTGTAACTTAGTTGTTGAAACCCAGGCAACATTCTAGTAAATCTCCTCTGTACTCTCTCTATTTTGTTGACATCCTTCCTATAATTGGGCGACCAAAATTGTACACCATACTCCAGATTTGGTCTCACCAATGCCTTGTACAATTTTAACATTACATCCCAGCTTCTATACTCAATGCTCTGATTTATAAAGGCTAGCATACCAAAAGCTTTCTTTACCACCCTATCTATATGAGATTCCACCTTCAAGGAACTATGCACGGTTATACCCAGATCCCTCTGTTCAACTGTATTCTTCAATTCCCTACCATTTACCATGTACTTCCTATTTTGATTTGTCCTGCCAAGGTGTAGCACCTCACATTTATCAGCATTAAACTCCATCTGCCATCTTTCAGCCCATTTTTCCAAATGGCCTAAATCACTCTGTAGACTTTGGAAATCCTCTTCATTATCCACAACACCGCCTATCTTGGTATCATCTGCATACTTACTAATCCAATTTACCACACCTTCATCCAGATCATTGATGTACATGACAAACAACAAAGGACCCAACACAGATCCCTGAGGCACCCCACTAGTCACCTGCCTCCAACCCGATAAACAGCCATCCACCATTACCCTCTGGCTTCTCCCATTCAGCCACTGTTGAATCCATCTTGCTATTCCTGCATTTATACCCAACAGTTGAACCTTCTTAACCAACCTTCCATGAGGAACCTTGTCAAAGGCCTTACTAAAGTCCATATAGACAACATCCACTGCTTTACCCTCGTCAATTTCTCTAGTAACCTCTTCAAAAAATCCAGGCACAAATCCATGTTGACTGTTCCTAATCAGACCCTGTTTATCTAGATGCTTATATATATTATCTCTAAGTATCTTTTCCATTAATTTGCCCACCACTGAAGACAAACTAACAGGTCTATAATTGCTAGGTTTACTCTTAGAACCCTTTTTAAACAATGGAACAACATGCGCAATACGCCAATCCTCGGGGACTATTCCCGTTTCTAATGACATTTGAAATATTTCTTTCATAGCCCCGGCTATTTCTACACTAACTTCCCTCAATGTCCTAGGGAATATCCTGTCAGGACCTGGAGACTTATCCACTTTTATATTTTTCAAAAGTGTCAGTACTTCTTTTACTTTGAACCTCATAGTATCCATAGCTACTCTACTAGTTTCCCTTACCTCACATAATTCAATATCCTTCTCCTTGGTGAATACCGAAGAAAAAAAAAAATGTTCAATATCTCCCCCATCTCTTTTGGCTCTGCAGATAGCTGTCCACTCTGTCTCTCCAATGGACCAATTTTATCCCTCGTTATCCTTTTGCTATTAATATAGCTGTAGAAACCCTTTGGATTTACTTTCACCTTACTTGCCAAAGCAACCTCATATCTTCTTTTAGCTTTTCTAATTTCTTTCTTAAGATTCTTTTTACATTCCTTATACTCCTCAAGCACCTCATTTACTTCATGCTGCCTATAATTATTGTAGATCTCCCTCTTTTTCCGAACAAGATGTCCAATTTCCCTTGAAAACCAGGGCTCTTTCCAATTTTTACTGTTTCCTTTCAACCGAACAGGAACATAAAGATTCTGTACTCTTAAAATTTCCCCTTTAAATGTCCTCCATTTCTCTTCTACATCTTTCCCATAAAACAAAATGTCCCAGTTCACTCCTTTTAAATCATCTCGCATCGCATCAAAGTTAGCCTTTCCCCAATCAAAAATCTCAACCCTAGGTCCAGTTCTGACCCTCTCCATAATTATATTGAAACTAATGGTATTGTGATCACTGGACCCGAAGTGCTCCCCAACGCATACCTCCGCCACCTGTCCCGTCTCATTTCCTAACAGGAGGTCCAGCACTGCCCCTCCTCTAGTAGGTACCTCTATGTATTGCTGCAAAAAGCTATCCTGCACACATTTTACAAACTCCAACCCATCCAGCCCATTTACAGAATGTGTTTCCCAGTCTATGTGTGGAAAGTTGAAATCTCCCACAATCACTACCTTGTGCTTACTACTAATCTCTGCTATCTCCTTACATATTTGCTCTTCCAATTCTCGTTCCCCGTTTGGCGGTCTATAATACACCCCTATAAGTGTTGCTACACCTTTCCCACTTCTCAATTCCACCCAAATAGCCTCCCTAGATGAGCCCTCCAATCTATCCTGCCAAAACTTGCTGGAGTTTAAAGCCTTTTGACTTTGTTTAACCCATCAGATAGCTCCAAATGGTGGCATTAACCTACGGACCTCCAGTGTCTGGCAGAAATCAGGACTAGCATACTATCCAGCAGTATCCTGCATGATCTTCTCAATCAACTGATGAGAAGTCAAGTAACCAAGCTACTTGCCAGTTCTTCCTCTAATGGTTCTCCTATCCCTGAAGGGATGCCAAACATAGTCACAAGTACCAGCAGGTCCTTATAAGTCAAGAGTTGACGCATATCATCCACTTGATGTGGGAATTTGAGTTCACTGTCAACTACCTCACAATCAGAGTCTCCACAAATAATCCTCAAAACACCCCTCCTCAGAGTGGGAGATATCTTAATGCAACCCTGAACCAGGTATTGCTGCCGCAGACCTCTGACTGAAACTACCTGTCTCGCGCCAGTGTGCGCAACACATTTCTTTCGACCAGCATCTCAATCAGGATTTCCAGTATTGAGAGCCTACAGATGACATCCTCAATGGATGCTGAGGCAGTATCTTCCTGCCCAATATTGTCCTTTTGGACATTTTGCCGTTTTGGCCTTGGCCTACCCTGAACTTGTGTCGCCAAACTGCTCCCTTACGGAGCTTTTACTTTTTATTATTATTATTTTTTTTTTTTTACCACACGAAATTGCAAGACAGGTAAAAATGCTACATGCCCGTTCAGCCTTTACTGGTTTACCTATACCCGAGAGGATGACAAATGATGTTCCAGCGAGCTTGCACCTCTTTTTAGCCGAGCTGAAAGAATTTAGCATGTGTTGAGGGAATCCTCAAACTCCCAACCTCTAAGCAGGAGATATCCTCAGATATCTGAGTTTAACTGCCTCTATCTATGAAATGCACCTTCCTCACTCTTGTGGGCTGCTTGATAACCTCAAACATAGATGTTGAGGCAGTGCTTCCCTGGCCAATATGATCCATTTGGACAGCCAGTTTCGAGTTGGTCTACCAGGGTAGACAAGTTGCTCCTCCTGGAAGCTTTCACAGAGGTTGCTGGGCAGGCCACCCTGCCAGCGTCTCTGAGCCCGGTTCAAACAAGCTACTCCATTTCAGAACTTTCAGAGGTTGCTGGGCAGGCCACCATGTCTCTGAGCCCGGGTTGCCAACCTGCTCTTTTTCAGAGCCAGTGGAAGGTACTAAACAGACTATGCTGCCAGTGTTTCCGAGCCCGGGGCGCCAGGCTGCTCCATTTCGGAGTTTTCACGGAGGTTAGTAAGCAGACCTTATCTGCCATCATCTCCGAGCCCGGGTCGGCCTCCTTATCGGAGCTTCAATGTAGTTCCTTTTGCAGGCCATGCCTGTTCCCATCTTCGGCCCCAGCATCTCCAAGCCTGGTTCGACAGGCTGCTCCTTCGGAGCCTTGGTGGAGCTTACTGTGCAGGTTGCGCCTGCCAGTTACTCCGAGCCTGGTACGACAGGCTGCTCCTTCGGGGCCTTGGCGGAGCTTACTGTGCAGGTCGTGCCTGCCAGTTTACTCCAAGGCCGGTGGCCTGCTCCCTTCCGGAGCCTCAAAGGCGGTACTTGCACAGGCGCGCCTGTCAGTCTCTCCAAGCCCGCTGCATCCATTTTCGTAGCCAGCGGGCCGTTCCTGAAAAGAAAAACAACTTACCTGCTGGATCATTTTCGAATGGCTCCAAATCCCTCGCATTGCGTCGACGTATTTGACGCACATGCGGGCTGGCGGGTTCTTCACGTAGTCTCATCACGAGACTTCGATATAAAATCTATCTATCTCGGCCTTAAATATATCCCCTGACTGCCTCCACAGCCCTCTGTGGCAATACATTCCAAAGATTAACTACCCTCTGGCTAAAGAAGTTCCTCCTCACCACCTTTCTAAAAGAGCACCCTTTAATTCAGAGGCTAGGACCTCTGGTCCTATACTCTCCCACCAGTGGAAACATCCTTTCCACATCTATGCCGTTCATTATTCTGTAAGTTTCAATGAGGTCCCCCTCAACTTTCTAAACTTCAGCGAGTAGAGGCCCAGTGCTGTCAGACGCTCATCATATGCTAATCATATCAAGTTCACCTCTAATATTAGTGACAGATTGGTTCACTTCCAGTACTGGTGACAGGCTGGATTCAACCCCTGTACTTTTAGCTCCATTAGGTTAATGAAAGTAAACATACAATAAGCATGTATACTTCGGTATAACCAAGCCTGCAAAGTTTTAATAGCAGCAACAAAGTAAATATTTGAGTTTTTTTTATAAATTACACATTGTAAGGCATTAATTACAAGGAAGAACATTTTAGGTTATTTTATACTAGGTTATATGTTTGGTACACGATAAAAACTTAATTTATCAAGTTTCTAATAATCAATCAAAGACTATAATAATTGAAAACGTGAAACTATTAAAATATTCCAAATGAACCAAATTAGAAGTTTCATTGAAACTAAGAAGATGAATAATTTCTGAATTCTGCAAGTTCTCTTCTGCCAGGATAACTCCATGAAAGTACCATTGACAAGTTTTCACACTCTTGTCTCGCCATTTCCACGGTTCTTCTGCCTATGTTCAGCAGAAAAGAGGGGAATCGCTACAGAAATGCAACCACTAATCTGGAGAACCCCAATTCCCATCAGCTCATGTGTGAAATATGACAACCATTGGATTCAATTTAAAAGAGCGAGGTTAAACAAAAATAAATGCTGATTCAAACTGATTCTGATTTTGGTGACTTAAAAAAGGTCAGGTTTACGCAAAATAAATTAAGTTTAGCACAAAACACTGCTGCACACTGCCACCCAGATCTTAAAGGTTGATGCTGGATCCCTAAAAAACATTGAATATGTCAGGAGCCAGCACGCAATGGAGGCAAATGTCCATGATAAAAATGAACATCACCATCAGTAAACCAGCAGTCTGTCCAAGGTCTTTTTTAAGGTCTGGGCCTCACACCCAGCATAAAGGTCATGGTTTGTCAGACTGCAGTAGTCCCTATCCTCTTGTACACTTTCGAAACATGGACTGTCTGCAGCAGGCACTTGAATGCACTGGAGCCATCTCAACCAAATCCTCAAAACCAACCGATAGGATAAGCAAAATATCACCAGGTCCTTTACCCACCTTCCTGTACCGACCTTTCTGACCTGGTCCTCCTCATTGCCAGAGTGAGGCTCTACACAATCTGGAGGAACCCGCATTCTCTTTCCTATTCCCACCCTTCCCACCTCAGTGCACGCCTATTTTTCTCCCCATCTCCCAAACCTCCAGTCAACTTGCTCCTTTCTCCTCCTTCACACCTGCAAGCAATGAAGTACCTACTTGGAATATATGCATAAATTGTGTAATCGGGGCTTTCAATTCAGTTTCCATAAGATAAAAATGCTTCCACTTGGCAAGGATAAGTTTTAGAGAAAGAAACAAGCAGACTTTTAAACTTTCACCTTCAAAGGCTTTTCATGGGAGATGGGGAGAGACCTCAAGTAGAGCAGGAAGCCAGGGAGCAAGAGCTCAGGGTGAGCAATATGTCAGAGGGTGGATGGATCAGAAAATCACAACCTGCACACTCCTCGATTTCCTACCAGTGTTCACTGTGGGTATTGCATTGCTAGATTGCTCAAATAACACCTTTTCAAACATTCTTTGAAAGGTTCAAAGATTTAGCAACAAAATACATGGTGTCACCTTCACTGAGCTGTTGGTTGTGACACTACCATTTGTTCCATCAGCAGAAGTCACAGAGGGAATATTAGAATCAAACAGCATGGAAACAGACCAACCTGCTCCACACCGGCTATCACGTACCCATTTACCCTAATCCTACATTAATCTAATTTTACTCTCCTTACATTCCTATCAACCACCCCAGATTGGACCATTTGCCTACACACTAAGGGTTTATTAACCTGCTAACCCACTCATCTTAGGCATGTTGGAGGAAACTGAAGTACACAGATGAAACCCATGTGGTCATTGGGACAACATGCAAACTCCAAACAGTCAGCAACAGGTCAGGATAGATCCCAGGTGGCTGGAGCTGTGAGAACAGCAGTTGTATCAGCTGTGGTGCTCTGCTCGTGTAATCCTGGAGATAAAGAGGTATTTGGCCTCAGCTCGACAGGAAAAAGTGAATCTCCAATCCATTTTCAACCTTCTATGGAGCATAAAAATCACACGTACTCTGAAAAAGACTGCCTGCTTGGTATCGTTACTGTCAAAAACAATTTCACAGAGTTTGTACGTACTCCCCGTGACTTGCATGGGTTTCCTCCCACACTCCAAAGATGAACAGGTTGTAGGTTAATTTGCTTGGTATAATTGTAAATTTTCCCTAGTGTGTGGAGGATAGTGTTAGTGTGCGGGAATTGGTGGATGGCATGGACTCGGTGGGCTGAAGGGCCTGCTCCCGCACTATATCTCTAAACTAAACTAATCTAAACTTTCCCCTGCAATCGCAGGAGATGCAACACCTGTCCCCATTTATGAGTGGATCAATGCCTGTGAAAGCTGCATTTCATAAAGGAAGACATCGGAGCGTGAGTTGCGTGTTGGATCCCAGCCTAAGAAAATTTTCACCAGAGGTACCAGAGTCAGTGGCTGCTAAGATTATAATTATCCTACATTTTTTTGGAACCATGCCCAGAAATTCATTCATTCATTCTCTGATCAGTAGTGGAAGATGTGTGATATATTCACATCCATCATTGTGTTTGACTTCCAAAATGCAATTCTGTTTAAGTTAATTCAACAAGCATCTGATTTAGAATAAAGTGCCCAAACTGCCATATTGTGAACTACTATTTTGTGGTCTTAAGATAACATTTGCCAACATTGCAGGGGCATCAATAACTGTGCAGTTACGTGCAAAAACAAAAAAAAAAAAACAATTTATGGATGCACTGTTAATGCAGAAAAAATGTCTCGCCGATGATACTGATTTCTTTGTGACCAGTGATGTTCTGCAGGGAACAGTGCTGGATCCTCTGTTTACCATGAATATAAATGACTTGGATGGAAATAGAAACAGGTTGGTTAGTAATGTTGCAAGCTGCAAAAAATTAGTACAAGTTACAATCAGTGAAGGAGGCTGTTTAAGAGAAGCGAAACACTAAGGGGCAGAAAACGCTAGTGGGAGTTGTGTACAGGCCACCTAACAGTAGTAGTGGAGTTGGGGATCGCATCAAACAGGAAATTAGAAATACGTGCAACAAAGGTAAAACAGTTATAATGGGTGACTTCAATCTACATATAGATTGGGTGAATTAAATTGGCAGGGGTGCTGAGGAAGAGGATTTCTTGGAATGTATGCGGGATAGTTTTCTAAACCAACGTGAAGAGGAACCAACGAGAGAGCAGGCTATTCTAGACTGGGTATTGAGTAATGAGGAAGGGTTAGTTAACAGTCTGGTTGTGTGTGGCCCCTTGGGCAAGAGTGATCATAATATGGTTGAGTTCTTCATTAGGATGGAGAGTGACATTAATTAATTCAGAAACAAGGGTTCTGAACTTAAAGAAAGGTAACTTTGAGGGTATGAGATGTGAATTGGCCAAGATAGACTGGCAATTGATTCTTAAAGGGTTGACGGTGGATATGCAATGGAAGGCATTTAAAGATCGCATGGATGAACTACAACAATTGTTCATCCCAGTTTGGCAAAAGAATAAATCAGGGAAGGTAGTGCATCTGTGGATAAAAAGGGAAATCAGGGATAGTATCAAAACAAAAGATGAAGCATATAAATTAGCCAAAAAAAGCAGCCTCTGAGAGGACTGGGAGAAATTCAGAGTCCAGCAGAGGAGGACAATGGGCTTAATTAGGAAAGGGAAAATAGATTATGAAAGAAAACTGGCAGGGAACATAAAAACTGACTGCAAAAGCTTTTATAGATATGTGAAGAGAAAAAGATTAAAACAAATGTAGGTCCCTTGCATTCAGAAACCGATGAATTGATCATGGGGAACAAGGACATGGCAGACCAATTGAATAACTACTTTGGTTCTGTCTTCACTAAGGAGGACATGAATAATCTGCCGGAAATAGCAGGGGAATGGGGGTCAAATGAGATGGAGCAACTGAGTGAAATCCTGGATAGTCAGGAAGTGATGTTAGGTAAATTGAATGGACGATAAATCCCCAGGGCCAGAGAGGCTGCATCCCAGAGTGTTTAAGAAAGTAACCCCAGAAATAGTGGATGCATTAGTGATAATTTTTCAAAACTCTTTAGATTCTGGAGTAGCTCCTGAGGATTGGAGGGTTGCTAATGTAACCCCACTTTTTATAAAGGGAGTGAGAGAGATAACGGGGAATTACAGACCAGTTAGTCTAACATCGGTAGTGGGGAAAATGCTAGAGTCAGTTATTAAAAATGGGATAGCAGCACATTTGAAAAGTGGTGAAATCATTGGACAAAGTCAGCATGGATTTATGAAAGGTAAATCATGTCTGACGAATCATATAGAATTTTTCGAGGATGTAACTAGTAGTGGATAAGGGAGAACCAGTGGATGTGTTATACTTGGACTTTAGAAGGCTTTCGACAAGGTCTCACATAAGAGATTAGTATACAAACTTAAAGCACACGGTATTGGGGGTTCAGTATTGATGTGGATAGAGAACTGCCAGGCAGACAGGAAGCAAAACGGGTCCTTTTCAGAATGGCAGGCAGTGACTAGTGAGGTACTGCAAGGCTCAGTGCTGGGACCCCAGCTATTTACTATATTAATGATTTGGACGGAATTGAATGCAACATCTCCAAGTTTACGGATGACACGAAGCTGGGGGGCAGTGTTAGCTGCGAGGAGGATGCTAGGAGGCTGCAAAGTGACTTGGATAGGTTGGGTGAATGGGCAAATGCATGGCAGATGCAGTATAATGTGGATAAATGTGAGGTTATCCACTTTGGTGGCAAGAACAGGAAAGTAGACTATTATCTGAATGGTGGCCGATTAGGAAAAAGGGGAGATGCAACGAGACCTGGGTGTCATGGTGCACCAGTCATCGAAAGTAGGCATGCAGGTGCAGCAGGCAGTGAAGAAAGCGAATGGTATGTTAGCATTCATAGCAAAAGGATTTGAGTATAGGAGCAGGGAGGTTCTACTGCAGTTGTACAGGGCCTTAGTGAGACCACACCTGGAGTATTGCGTACAGTTTTGGTCTCCAAATCTGAGGAAAGACATTCTTGCCATAGAGGAAGTACAGAGAAGGTTCACCAGACTGATTCCTGAGATGGGAGGACTTTCATATGAAGAAAGACTGGATAGACTCGGCTTGTACTTGCTAGAATTTAAAAGATTGAGAGGGGATCTTATAGAAACTTACAACATTTTAAGGGGTTGGACAGGCTAGATGCCGGAAGATTGTTCCCGATGTTGGGGAACTCCAAAACAAGGGGTCACAGTTTAAGGATAAGGGGGAAGTCTTTTAGGACCGAGATTAGAATCTTTTTTTTCACACCAAGAGTGGTGAATCTGTGGAATTCTCTGCACAGAAAGTAGTTGAGGCCAGTTCATTGGCTATATTTAAGAGGGAGTTAGATGTGGTCCTTGTGGTTAAAGGGATCAGGGGGTATGGAGAGAAGGCAGGCACAGGATACTGAGTTGGATGATCAGCTATGATCATATTGAATGGCGGTGCAGGCTCGAAGGACCAAATGGCCTGCACGTATTTTCTATGTTCTAAGAATACAGCAGGATATAGATCTGTTACAGATGTGGGCACAGAATTGGCAGATAGAGTGTAATCCAGGCAAGTGTGGGTGCTTCACTTTTGGAAGTCAAATGTAAGGGGAAAGTATATACTGTATGTGATTAATATCAGGACCCTTAACAACATGGGTATACTGAGGGATCTTGAGATTCAAGTCTATAGTCCCCTGAAAGTGGCAAAACAAATAGATAGAGTTGGAAAGGCGGCTATAAGGTATGGTTATTTTCATCAGTCAGGGCATTGAGTACAAGAGTCAGGAAGTCATGTTCGAGCTTTACAATTGGGTAGATTGCATTTGAAGTAGTGAATTCAGCTCTGATTGCACCATTACAGGAAGGTTGTGGAGATGGTACAAATTAAATTTACTGGATGCTGCCTAGATTAGGGGGAAAAGCTAGAAGGATATGGTCAACAAACTTGCATTATTTTCTCTGGAGCTTCGACGGCTGAGGGGAGACGATATGAGAGGCATAGATAGCATAGACAAAATCTTTTCCTAGGTTGGAAATGTCAAATACTTCAAGGCATAGGTTTAAGGTGAAGGGAGAAAGTTTAAAGGAGATGAGTGGGGTAAGTTTCTTTTAACGAACGATACAGATATTATTACTTTCAGTCCAAAGATCCTGTTCTATGCTGTACTGTTTGATTTTCTAAATGGTCGTTGGGAAGAGACAGTGGAACTGAAGATGGTTCTTTGCAAAATCTGTTCCACAAACATGTTACAGCAAGGCTCCGGCTGCCTGTAATGGTCAAGGGAATCCCACAAAATCATACAGCTAAATCCATGGTGCAATGATTCCAGCAGAGGGAGCAGTCCTTGTGTTAGGGAAGGCATGGACCAGAAATTTGTATTTCTGAACTACGGTGTTGTAAAACTAAAACTACGGTTCTGCCCATTTTGGATGGACATATGTTTAAAGCTAATGATCATTACAGATTCAAAAATTCAACCTAAACAATCACATAAAAGAATCAGATACCACAGTGTAGGAAGGAACTGCAGATGCTGGTTTACACCAAAGATAGACACAAAATACTGGAGTAACTCAGCGGGACAGGCAGTATCTCTGGATAGAATGAATGGGTGCCGTTTTGGGTCGAGACCCTTCTCCAGACTGCAATACTACAATAGCCCTGAGCATGGGTTATTCCCAATGAGTCCCATTTATTCACGGCATTTCAGAATTGGACTGAAGTGACTGAAGGACTGGATAAGTCTTTGATTAGCTTGTACCTAAGAAAGACAGATTAGAGCAGTGATTCCCAGCCTGGGCCATCCATGGCAAATTTCAGGGGGGGCCACAGAAAAATGTAGGGATTTGGAGGCCACAGATTCAATGAAGGAGGTCTCTTTTTCCCGCTAATAATGTCAGAGGGGGGCCACAGAAAAATTAAAGAGCCCAAGGGGGCCATGAACTAAAAAAGGTTGGGAACCACTGAATTAGAGTATTAAATGATGTGAAGCTGGGAAAAGTGTAGGAGCAAAATAAAAGGAAACAGTTAGTACAATGGATGTGGCCAGATAAAAAAATAATTAGATTTCATTTGGAATATCAGCCTGCAGCTGCAGAGGCATAGATAGGAAAGAAAATCAGAACCGTTTTCCCAGGGTGGATATGTCCAATATGAGAGGGCATGTATAAGATGAGAGTGGGAAAACGTAATGGGGATGTGCGGGGCAAGTGTTTTACATGGAAAGTGATGGGAGCCTGGAATGCACTGCCAGGTGGGGTGGTGGAGGCAGACATGATAGTGGTGTTTATGATACAATAGTATGATAGTAGCTTTTAGATAGGCACATGGAAGTCATGTGATAGGAGCAGAATTAGGGCATTTGTCCCATCAAGTCTACTCCACCACTCAATCAAGGCTAATCTATCTCTTCTTCCTAACCCCATTCTCCTGCCTTTTCCCCATAACCCTTGTCACCCATACTAATCAGGAATCTATCTATCGCTGCCTTAAAAATATCCATTGACTTGGCCTCCACAGCCTTCTGTGGCAAAGAATTCCACAGATTCACCACCCTCTGACTAAAGAAGTGCAGGGAATTGCGGGATATGGATCATGTACAAGCAGATGAGATCAGTTTAACTCAACATCCTGTTTGGCACAATCATTGTGGGCCGAGGGGCCAATTCCTGTACTGTCCTATTCTATGTTCTTTAATCTCAGACCTCCATGGTAGAGAATTCCTTGGGTTCACCATCCTTTAAGTTGAGAAATCTCAATCCTGAACAGCGTAACTCCAGTATTGGAAGGAACTGCGGATGCTGGTTTAAACCAAAGGTAGACAGAAAAAGTTGGTGTAACTCAGCGAGAGAGGCAGCATCTCTGGAGAGAAGAAATGGGTGATGTTTTGGGTCGAGACCCTTCTTCAGACTGGAGAACTGGACTTCAGACTGAAGATGGGTTTCAGCCCGAAACGTCACTCATTCCTTTTCTCCAGAGATGCTGTCTGACCCTAATTAAACCATCCCTAAAACCTAACACATCATTTGCCTCCTGATAATATGCTGCATCTGCAGCAATATGTATGTACCTGCAGTGATATGTACAGGTACATCCATGTCCCTTTAAATATCAACACTATCCAATTTCTCACCATTTAACAATTAGTCTGGATAACCGTACAATTTTCCATGTTATTTTCCATCTGCCATGTTCACAGTCACTTACTCGCCTTATCCATATCTTGCAAAAGCCTGTTTATATCCTCATTTCCACTAACATTCCCACCTAGTTTACTAGCATCAGCAAACTTTGGTAAAATTCAGTCTGAAGAAGGGTCACCCATTCCCTCTCTCTGGAGATGCTGCCTGTCCCTTTGAGTTACTCCTGCATTTTGTGTCTATCTTTGGTAAAATTTCATTTGATCCCTCCAGCCTAACCGCTGCTATAGATTGTGAATAGCTGTGAATCGTTGCAGTACTCGTCAGATGCAGTCTGTCAACCAGAGAAGGATCTGTTTATTCCCATTATTTGCTTTCTGCCCAATAACAAATTTTATGTCTCCCACTCTACAGATGCTGTTACATATTTCCAGCTTTTTCTATTTTCATTTATGTGTAATATTTAATGTTGCCAGACCTTCCAGCTACTTAGGGCTGCATCAGTTTATTAGGTTCACCTTTCCACCCTGCATGTCCAGTCAAAGTCCAAAGATTGTGAAAATTATGATTTCAAAGACTTACACAGCCTTCTGATCCCTAGTATGTTACAACCGGTTTAACAAGCAATCTTACGGGCTCTTACCAATCAGATAAGATAAATCTCTAAGCACTACTTAAATGATGTAGTTATCACATTCCCACTGCTTCTAATAGCAAATGAAAAGACTGGGTGAAAATCAGCTTAACCGGAGAATCCCGAAATTTCAGGGCAATGTTGAACATCGTAACAATTAATTTAGCCATCTGATTTTCTTGCTGGCATTTCCTCCCCCTTCTGTCTTGGGGTAGATTTATGGCAATGGTCACAATATGAAAGAATTCAACCTGCAGTTTGAGAGGAAGAAGCTGACATTGGATGTATCCATATTACTGTTGAGTAAAGGTAACTACAGAGGCATGAATCAGTCTGAAGAAGGATTTTGGCCCGAAACGTTGCCTATTTCCTTCGCTCCATAGATGATGCTGCACCCGCTGAGTTTCTCCAGCACTTTTGTCTAGGCATGAAGCAGGAACTGGCTCAGGATGATTGGAAGGATTTGGTTCAATTTATTGTCATTGTCTTCAATTAAGAGACAATGAAACACTATTTTCCTTACAGTCATACAAATTAAAAAACCCCACAAAACACAGAATACAGTAGTCCACAACACAAACATCCCCACAGCGGCACCAAAGTTTCCCACTGTGAGGGAAGGAACCAAAGTCCAGTCAACCTCCTCACTGATGTTCCCCAATGTTCACCCATGGTCATGGCCTCCCGAGCCCCCCCCCACAGTTGCCGCTACGGGCGGCCCGATGTTCAGGCCCTCTCGCCGGGATCGATGGAACCCCAACGTCGAAAGGTAAGACATCCTCAGCTGCCTGGACCTCTGAATCGGCCACCTCCCACCGGAGTCCGCGGCTCCCAAATTCCACAGGCCGAGCTGGGCGGAGATTCACGCTGACGACCCCCGACAAAGGGTCCCAGGACTCCGCGATGTTAATCAGCGCCGCCCGTGTTGGGAGCTCTGCGAACCACAGCTCCGCAATGTCAATGCAGTAGGCCCAACACTCCGGAGCTCCAAATGACGATCCCAGGTGAGGCACCGCCTGCTCTGTGATGTATCCAGTGCTGCGCCACTGCTGCTGAAGCTCCGGTCGGTCCCGGTAGGAAAGGCCGCTCCAATCCAGTTTGTAGGCCGCGAGGAGGGGGGCGAGGGCGCGGCTCAGATAATAGTTGCATCTTCGCCAGGAAGCTACTGAAGGACGGTTTCCCCCTTACCATACCCTCAACCCCCCCACATAAAACACACAAAAAACGAAAGAACATACCTGAAACACACCAAAAAATAAAAAAGGTATCAGACTGAAGGCGGAGGCAGCCAGTAACAGCGCCACCGGATGTCCAGGTGACCCTAGCAGGAATGTTGGTGAAGCAGCAATGGCAGGAATTTTAAGGAGTAATTCTGAAGTTGCGGGACCTTTTCATCCCATAGAGGAAGAAACATCAATGGGAGAATGAGGTAATTGTAGCTGACAAAAGAACAATCCGGGGATGATTGGGTTAATGTATGAGGAGTGTTTGAAGGTTCTTGCCCTGTACTCACTGAGTTTAGAGGCTGAGGGGGCAATTTAATTGAAACCTACCAAATAATGAAAGGTCTGGACAGAGAAGATGTGGAGAGGATGCTTCCAGCAATGAGAAAGTCAAGGACGAGAGGGCAAAGCCTCATAATAAAAGGACATACTTTTAGATATGGAGGAATTTCTTTAGCCAAAAGGTGGTGATTTTGTGGAATTCATTGCCACAGATGGAAGAGGCCAAGTCATTAGATATTTTTAAAGCAGAGATTGATAGTTTTTTTTATTAGAATGGGCATCAAATGTTACTGGGAGAAGGCAGCAGAATGGTGTTGAAAGGGAAAAATAGATTAGCCATGATTGAATAGCAGAGCAGATTTGATGGACCAAATGACCTAATTATGCTCCTATGCCTTATGGCCTTACTAGAGTAGGCAGCTGGAAGCACACTTTGTTGTACAGAGCACAGTCAAAAACTTTCTTTGCATGCTTTCCAGACTGATCAGATATTTTACATATAAATTCAATCAGTTCAAACTGAAGTACAATAGAGCAAAATACAGAGTGCAGTATATAGTGCTCAGCATTGTAGCGTCTTGTTTTTGGTCCTGCTGGCAGTCCACACCTCCCTCCTCACCTCCAAACCAAGTGGGGGAGACGGTTTAGTCGCTGACTCTCCGAACATGGAGCAGGTAGCAATTCTCAATTCCATAGATTAAGTCCAATGTCTTCTATAGAGTTGAGGTGAATCAAATAGTACTCTAGCTTATGGAAGGACCATTAAAAATCCTGATAACAGAAGGGTAGAAGCTGTTCCTAAATCTGATGTTGTGTGCTTTAAAACTTCCACATCTTCTACTGTTTGGGAGCAGATGAAAAACGAATGACTGAGGTGGGACAAATCATTGATTAGGTGGGCTACTCTGCCGAGTTTTGCAAATGAATCAATAAAAGTAGCTCAGTAGAGGACATCCTTGGGAGCACTTGGGAGTTATATGTGAGCTGTACATAGCTCCACCTCATCTCTTCTATTCTAGTATAGGTAGTCCCAGTCCTCTTCAATGTCAAATCCAGTTTATTGCCATTTACACAATTACAGAGTGGTACAGGTCCCCTTTGTTCAACTGCAACACTGACACCTGATTTAATCTTCTCCCTCTCAAATTGCAGATTAAAACATCATATTATTGTCACTACCTTATAGCGGTTCCTTTACCTAGAGTTCCCTTATTAAATCGGGTTCATTAGACAACACTAAATCCGGAATTGCCTTCTCTCTGGTAGGCTCCAATAGTCCCTTTCTTGTGGTCCAGAACCAACCTGATTTTCCCAGTCTACCTGCATATTGAAATCTCCCATAACCACAGTGGCATTACCTTTGTTACATGCCAATTTTAATTCCTGCTGCAACATGCACCCTATATCAAGGCTACTGTTTAGGGGCCTGTAGATAACTCCCATTAGTGTCTTCTTCCCTATACAATTCCTCAATTCTATCCACAGCGATTCTACATCATCAGTCCCTATGTCACCCCTCGCAAGGGACTGAATTTCATCCCTCACCAACAGAGCTACCCCACCTCCGCTGCCCACCTGCCTGTCCTTTCGATAGGACGTATAATCCTGAATATTCAGTTCCCAGTCCCGATCCTCCTGCAGCCATGTCTCTGTAATCCCCACAATCCCCACTTTACTTCTCATACTTCGTGCTTTCATATATAATACTTTTAATCCATTACTCACCTCACCTTTCACATTGATTCCTATTTCACTTGGCCATACTCTCCTATCCCTTCATGAGCTTTCTGCCCTGTTAATTATCGTGTCTTTCTTAACTTTTCCTATACTCTCTTTCCCTTTAACTCCATCCTTGTATTTCCAATTTGTCTCTGCCCCCCCCCCCCCCCCCCCCCCCCCCCCCCCCCCCCCCCCCCCCCCCCCCCACCCGTGTCGCAGTGGCAAACCTGGCTGCCAGAATGCCGATCCCCCGCCTGTTAAGGTGCAACCCGTCCCTTTTGTACAATTCACCTTTATCCCAAAACAGATCCCATTGGTCTAAGAATCTAAATCCCTGCCCCCTGCACCAGCTCCTCAGCCACACATTCAGATCCCATATCTCTCTGTTCCTGCCCTCACCAGCACGAGGAACTGGAAGCAAACCGAAGATAACAGCCTGGAGGTCCTACTTTTCAGCCTTCTGAGCTCTCTAAAGTCACGCTGCAGATCTCTTTCCTCTTTTTCCTTATTTGTGCCGATATGCACTACCACTTCCGGCTGCTTACCTTCACCCTTGAGGATGCTCTGCAATCGGTCCATGACGTCCTGGATCCTGGCACCAGGGAGGCAACACCCCATCCTCGAATCCCGCCTGTTGCTGCAGAAACCCTTGTCTACCTCTCACAATGGAGGCCCTGACTACCACGGCTCTGCCTGACATCAATCTCTTCGACTTTGCTTCAGCGCCACGCTTAGACTCGTCGACCTGTCCGCCGCTCAGAATGGCAGAGTCTTCTGTCCTGACGGCTTCCAAGAGGGTGAACCTGTTTACAAGAGGTACATCCCCTGGGGTCTCCTGTACTCCAAGCTTCCTTCCCTTCCTCTCCCACATTCTCTCTTCCGGTATATTTGGTGTAACAATCTTGCTGTAGGTCCTGTCCAGGAAACTCTCATTTTCCCGGATGATCCTGAGGTCATCCACTTGCCTCTCCAGTGCCCCAACACAGTCCTTTAGGAACTGAACCTGGACACATTTTCTACAGTTGTAGCAGCCAGAGGCACCAGCAGTGTCCTTGACCTCCGACATCCTGCAAGCCTCACACTGAATCAGCTTACCTGTCATTTCTTCACTGTGTCTCACCCTCTCCAACTTTTATAACCATATAACCATGTACCAATTACAGCATGGAAACAGGCCATCTCGGCCCTACAAGTCCGTGCCGAACAACCTTTTTCACTTAGTCCCACCTGCCTGCACTCATACCATAACCCTCCATTCCCTTCTCATCCATATGCCTATCCAATTTATTTTTAAATGATACCAACGAACCTGCCTCCACCACTTCCACTGGAAGCTCATTCCACACCGCTACCACTCTCTGAGTAAAGAAGTTTCCCCTCATGTTACCCCTAAACCTCTGTCCCTTAATTCTGAAGTCATGTCCTCTTGTTTGAATCTTCCCTATTCTCAAAGGGAAAAGCTGATCCACATCAACTCTGTCTATCCCTTTCATCATTTTAAAGACCTCTATCAAGTCCCCCCCTTAACCTTCTGCGCTCCAGAGAATAAAGACCTAACTTATTCAATCTTTCTCTGTAACTTAGTTGTTTAAACCCAGGCAACATTCTACTAAATCTCCTCTGTACTCTCTCTATTTTGTTGACATCCTTCCTATAATTGGGCGACCAAAATTGTACACCATACTCCAGATTTGGTCTCACCAATGCCTTGTACAATTTTAACATTACATCCCAGCTTCTATACTCAATGCCCTGATTTATCAAGGCTAGCATACCAAAAGCTTTCTTTACCACCCTATCTATATGAGATTCCACCTTCAAGGAACTATGCACGGTTATTCCCAGATCCGTCTGTTCAACTGTATTCTTCAATGTTTTTGGCGGAGTCTCCTCCCTCAGCCTCTTCGCCGAAGACTCTCGAGCCAAAGACTTGTACTTTTCTCACTTTTCAATAAGTGATAGGAGCAAAATTAGGCCATTCGGCCCATCAAGTCTACTGCGCCATTCAATCATGGCTGATCTATCTTCCCTTCTCAACCACATACTCCTGCCTTCTCCCCATAACAACTGATACCTGTACCAATCAAGAGTCTATCTATCTGCCTTAAAAATATCCATTGACTTGGCCTCCACAGCCTTCTGTGTCAATGAATTCCACAGATTCACCACTCTCTGACTAAATAAATTTCTCCTAAACTTGTTCCCGATGGAACGTCCTTTAATTCTTTGGCTATGACCTCTAGTCCCTATCTCTTCCGCTAGTGGGAACATCCTCTCCACATCCACTTTATCCAGGCCTTTCACTATTCGGTAGGTTTCAATGAGGTCCCCCCTCATGGTTTTACAATCCAACAAGTAGAGGCCCAGAGCCATCAAGCGTTCATCATATATTAGCCCACTCATTCTTGTAAACCTCCTCTGGGTCCTCTCCAGCACCAGCACATCCTTCCTCAGATATGGGGCCCAAAATTGCTCACAATACTCCAAATGCAGTCTAACGAGCGCCATATGAAGCCTCAGCATTACATCCCTAATTTTGCATTCTAGTCCTCTTGAAATAAATTTATTTGAGTTTGCAAATCCTGTACCAGCACTCCCAAGTCCCTTTGCACCTCCAATTTCTGAATTCTCTTCCCATTTAGAAAATAGTCAACACCTTTATTCCTACTACCAAAATGCATGACTTCACACTTTGCTACGCTCTATTCCATCTGCCACTTCTCTGCCCAATCTCCCAACCTGTCCAAGTACTTCTGTAGAGTCCCTGCTTTCTCTACACTACCTGCCCCTCCACCTATCTTCAAAGCATCTGCAAAATAGGCCACAAAGCCTCCAATCCCCTCATCCAAATTCTCAATGCCTCAAAGACTACCAACCGGTGGTACTAATGTCCATGGTGATGAAGTGCTTTGAGAGGTTGATAATGGTGTAGGTCAATTCTAATCTCACTGATAACCTGAACCCGCTACAATTTACCTGTCACCACAATAGATCAACGGGAGATATGATCTACTCTGCACTGCTACACTTGGACAATAAAAACAAGTACGTTGGCTATTGTTCATAGGCTATAGCTCGACGTTCAACATCATCATCCCCTGTAACTTGTTACCAAGATTAGGGAACTGGGTCCCTGTGCATCAGTTTGCAACCGGATCCTATTTGATCTATTTGTGCACGTCGGGGTGATTGCATTAGTTGAAACAGGGTGGACCATGTGAAGGTTGCAATCTCCCACCCCACTAAGGAACTGATTGTTGACTTTTAGAAGAGGAAGGCTGAGGATCCACAAAACTGTTTTCATCAGTGGTGGAGAGGGTCAATAACTTTAAATTCCTGGGCGTGCATATCTCTGAAGATCTGTCCTGGAACCAGCATATCGGTGCTAAAGAAAGCCCATCAATGCCTCTACTTCCTTAGAAGATTGAGGAGATTTGGTATGTCGATAAATACTGTCTTGAACATCTACAGGTGTACGGTAGAGACCACATTGCATCACAACCTGGTTCAGAAACTCACATATCCAGGAATGAAGGAAATTACAAAAAGCTTCACTGCCTGAAATTCCGAATTGTGGTGAATCTTGCCTATTGACCTTCCCACCATTGAAACAGCTGCTGACAACTTTCTACCGCTGCACCACAGAGAGCATATGGCATCTCTGTGTGGTATCTCAGCTGCACGGAGGCAGAGAGGTGAGCTCTTCTGCGCGTCATCCACAGAGCACAGAAGATAATTGGGACACAGCTACCAGCCTTGGAGGGCATCTACTGTACACGGCGCCTCAGGAAGGCCGTCAGCATCCACAAAGACTCCTCACACCCTTGCAATAGTCTGTTCGAACTTCTACCTTCCAGCAGACGTTACAAGGCCTACGCCCGCTCGTCCAGACTTAGGAACAGCTTCATCCGCAGAGCTATCGCTGCTCTGAACCGGCCCTGCTGAGTGCCCACCCCCCACGAACTGTCTCCCTCGGATGGCCATGTCGCACGTCGACCCAGCACAGACCTATTTACACTTTATACTGTTTTAGTGGGTTATTTTTTAATCTTGTTCCACTGGATGTCTAAATTTTTAGTTGATTAAGTTATTACATCGGATGGAAGCTGCATACCAAATCTTGTTGTACCTCTGTGCAATGACAATAAAATATATTATTATTATTATTATTATTATTATATTATTATCTATGAGGGGCTGTCACAAAAGGCTGCCAACATCATACAATACAATACAATACAAATTTATTGTCATTTGAGCCCCAGTGAGACTCAAACAAAATTTTGTTTACACAGCCATACAAACAAAGACAATGTCCTACAGACATACACACAATTAAATTCACACAAACATCCATCACAGTGAACCCACTGTGATGGAAGGCAAAGTATTTTCTCTCCCCTGCTCTCAATTTCTCTCCCGATGTCCAAGCCCCAGGCGGGTGATGATAAGTCCCACGGCCATTTTAGGCCGCGCGGGGCGATTTACGGCCCCGCTCCCGGTCTGAAAGTACAAGGTTGGAACCCCCACGGGCGATGGTGAGTCCCACGGCCATGAAGCCGCGCCAGGTGATGTACGGTCCCGGTCCGGGTCGTTCCAACCCCGCGACACGGGCTGGAGAAGTCGCGTTGCGGGAGCTCCGGGAAGCGGTCTCTCACTCCCCCCGGACCCGGCGTCACCACCGTTCCCCACGTTCCGAGGCCGGCCAGCCCCACGATGGTGAGTAGTCCACAGCTCCGCAGTCTCCCGAGCCCCCGGGTCGTTCCAGTTGGAGGCTGCTCCACGGTGCTAGGCCCCAACGACAACGGAGACCCGACGGAAAAGGTCGGGTCTCCCAGACAGGGAAGAGATTTTAAATAGTTTCCCCCTGCCCCCCACATATACACATTTAAAAACACTATTAAAAAACACCAAACACTACATTTAACTAGGATCCCCATTGTGATGTATGTGATATGATTGTATATCTTTATTGTCATTTCCTGAGTATTCACATACCCAGAGGAAACAAAAAAACGTTGCTCAACCAGTGTCCATTCGGTGTGCATTAAAAATAAATAGAAATAAAAATACATATATCTTGAACAAATTTAACACTCTACTAAACATTCAACAGGCGTTCCGATCGGCAGCGGCACAACAGTGGCTCTGCTGCAGTGTGTCCAGGTTGGTGGTTGGTTCGGATATAATTAGGATATGTTATGTCTTGTGTGACGGGACGCATGTGGTGGGGGAGACTCAAGGTGGCGTCCTGGAATAAAGAAGCTTGTTAGTTTACTCCCGTATCTGAGTGTTATTTTAAGTCAGTTCCAAGCACACAAGTACACAACAATTGGCGACGAGGATATAAGAACAGAAACAAAAGAATGAATGCCAAGAACAAAGAAAACAAGTTAAAATAGAGGTTGTATTTGGAAACAAAGTGGAACAGCACCAAGCAAAAAGATTTGGCGCCAAATGGTTTTGAATTGGCGCCAAAGAAAAGGAAGGTCGGAACAGGAAGCAAGAACACAAGGAAAACAAGTGGGCAGTAAGTGTCACCGAAGAACACAGCCGAAAGCTGGAAGCCTAACCAGCAGGACAGCGATGGTGTCAACTTACCTGGAACGTTTTTCAGATTCAGATTCAGATTCAATCTTTATTGTCATGATGCAGTGTACAGTACAGAGACAACGAAGTGCAGAGTTAAGTAGTGTAACAGCCGCAGGGAAGAAGCTGTTCTTGAACCTGCTGTTCCGGCAATGGAGAGACCTGTAGCGCCTCCCGGATGAGAGGAGGGTAAACAATCTGGGGTGAGAGCAGTCCTTGACGATGCTGCGCGCCCTTCGCAGACATCACTTGCTTTGGACAGACTCAATGGAGGGGAATGAGTAACCGGTGATGCGTTGGGCAATTTTCGCAACCCTCTGCAGTGCTTTCCGGTCGGAGACAGAGCAGTTGCCATACCATACCAGAGACGCTGGTGAGCCTTCTTGACCAGTGTTGAGGTATTGTGGATCCAAGAGAGGTCATCAGAGATGTTGACCCACAGAAACGTGAACCTGGAAACACGTTCCACCTCCATCCTGTTAATATGAATGGGGGTGTGCGTGCCACTCCTAGACCTTCTGTAGTCCACAATGAGCTTCTTGGTCTTCTTGGAGTTAAGGGCCAGGTTGTTGTCAGCGCACCATGCTGCTAGGAGCTGGACTTCCTCCCTATAGGCTGACTCAACGTTGTTGCTGAAGAGGCCAATCACCGTTGTATCATCTGCACACTTGATGATGGTGTTAGTACCATATACAGGTTTGCAGTCGTAGGTGAAGAGGGAGTAGAGGAGGGGGCTCAGCACACAGCCCTGTGGAATGCCGGTGTTCAGGGTGAGGGTTGAAGAGGTGTGCTTGTCTGACCTAACAAATGAGGGTCTGTTATTAGAAAGTCCAGTATCCAGTTGCAGAGGGAGGGGTCGATGCCCGGGTCGCTGAGTTTGGTGATCAGTTTTGAGGGTATAATGGTGTTAAATGCTGAGCTATAGTCGATGAACAGCATTCTCACGTAGGTGGCTCTGTTGTCGAGGTGGGAGAGGGCGGAGTGAAGTGCCGTTGAGATGGCATCCTCTGTACTCCTGTTCTTGCAGTAGGCGAACTGATAGGGGTCCAGTGTGGGAGGTAGGCAGCCTTTGAGGTGTGCCAGGACCAGCCTCTCGAAGCACTAAGTGATGATGGGAGTAAGTGCAGCCTTGATGGCCATCTCTTGATTGTCCCTGTCAAAGCGGCCATAAAAGTGGTTAAGCTCCTCAAGGAAGGAGGCGCCGCTGGATATGGGGGTGGTGTTGGTAGATCTATAGTCAGTGATGGCCTGAATGCCTTGCCACATGTGTCGGGGGTCGGAGTTGGTATTGAAGTGCTCCAGGGCTGTGCAGCCACGGAAAAGGGGCAAAAGAGGCCCAACAGCTGCCACCGACTTCGGGTGAGTTCTAGGGTCATGTACCGTGTAGGCCACGGACAAGTCCAGTGACCGCCACCGACTTCGAACATTTTACAAGGCTGTGTAGCCCACAGCCAGGCCCTGGAGCTGCCACCGACGTCGAGTGAGGGCCTAGTACTGGGAAGGCCACGGACAGGTCCGGAGAAGCCACCGACGAAAACTGAGTCAGCCGGCCGGGAGCAGAGTCAGCCCGGTCGTGAGAGACGGCCGTGAGCAGAGAAAGCCCGGACGTGAGAGGAAGTCCGACCCCAAGCGAAGAGTGGGTCTGTGTGAGAGAAGCAGGACACAGCACTCAAACACACAGCACACAGCACTTGGGCCGAGTGAGAAAGCTGGCCAGGCAAGAGAAACAGACCGGGCAAGAGAGAAGTGGGTCCATGCAAGAGAAGCGGGGCCCAGCACTTAGCCAGCCCCAACGGCGGGGCACAGTCCCAATGTGAGGACAAGCCAGCCGAGAGAGAAGTGGGTCCGCGCAAGAGAAGCGGGGCCCAGCGCTTACCCAGCCCCCGACAGCAGGGCACAGTCCCGACGAGCCGAGCAGCCAGGCGGGCCGTGGAGCGAGCAAGGAGCCGAGCAGGGGGGCCCAGCAGAGTGAGGCTGCGCTGTAGAGCCAGCGACGGGTGGAGCAGCGGGGAGCCAGAGACTCACCTTCCGCAGGGCGTCCACGGGAGACAGCAGGCAAGCAAGTCGGCAGAGTAGCGGGAGTCGGCGACAGCTAGAACAGCAGTGAAGCTAGCAGCGGCTTGGGAGGCCCGGTGGAGCCAATGGAGGCAGCAGCGGAGGTCCGGAGTGGCTAGCAGCAACAGTATCTTCTAGAGATCAGTATCCTCTAGAGTATCCTCTAGAGTATCCTATTGCTCTAGAAAATCCTCCAGCATCTTCAAAAGTAACGGTGGGGACAGCCCGAGAGGTCGAGGAGGCGCCGATGTCAATAGGCCGACAAGCTGGATCGGTGAAAGCCTTCAAAGTAAATGCGGGACTGTTGAATGTAATTCATTGTTCAATATTCCTTCAAAGTCAAAACAGGACTGTTTGGATGTAATGCATTGGTCACTGTTATTAATAGTAAATGTATGTGCATAGTAGGAATATGGTTTAAAATGTTCTAGTTGGCTATGAACATAAAATGTTGGTTAATAGTATAAATCTATTATTATAAGTATTAGTAATAGTCAGTGGGCTGGATCACTTCTTAGTGTGTAAAAGGATTAAGTCCAATGCAGAAAACACAGTGAGAGAACTGAAGATAGTGCACCTGAATAGCAACAGGGTAGCATGGCTTTTCAAATTGTAGGAAAGGTGCCCCAGCTAGATTCTGGGTGTTTAGATTTTGAGAAATGGACCGAAGACTTGCTTCATTTCCAATTATATCACTGCAGAGGAGAAGAAGAGAGCATGGTTTTTATTAGGCTTAGGAAGAGGGTCAGACCTTACGTATGTTACTGCAGCCAGCAAAGCCCACGGACAAAATGTACGAGGAGTGTAAGGAGGCATTAATGGCTAATTTCTTGCCAAAACCTCCAAGGGCATCCAGAGGCAAGGAGCCTGAACTAAAGAAGGCAGGGAGTCCTTCAAAGGACAAACGGGAGGTGCAAAGTGACAAAAGTCAAGGACAAAGTGACAAAAGTCAAATGCCAAGTGACGAAGGTCAAGTGTAAAAGGCCAAAGGTCAAAGGCAAAGGGACAAAAGTCAAATGCAAAGGAACATTGCCATCCAGAGGGCAACCCTAACTATTCAAGCTGCATTCAAGGGTATGAAGGTACGGAGAGAGATCTGGAACAAACAGAAGGCAGCAATGGTAATACAAGCAGCATTTCGAAGGCACAGAGTATACCGTCCATACAGGACAATGAAATTAGCAGCTATAATATTACAAACCCATTATAGGGCACACCTTCAAATGGAAAGTGATTGCAAGACTTACATGAAGGTACGCAGAAGCGTTGTACTGCTTCAGGATGTCTACCGATGAATGCTTGTTCGAAAGCAATTGCTGTGCATGCACAAATCTGCCAAGGTCATACAGACTTATTATCAGATGCATAAACAGCGTCAGTATTTTAAGAAACTACGCTGGTCTGCCATTGCTGTACAGCAACGATACAGAGCTTGCCAGATAAGGGATGTCCAAGTGAGACATTATAATAGTTTGAGAAAAGCAGTGGTTTGCATTCAGGCTTTCTACCATGGGATTAAAGCCAGAGAATTGGTTGAGAAAATCAAGGCAGCATGCCATGTTAAGTCAGTCTTAATGATGTGCATTACAAGAAAACATTTCTTGATGCAAAAGGCAGCTGTAGTCACACTGCAAGCTGCATACCGTGGATACCGATCAAGGTTACGCTACAGAGCTATGCGACAAGCAGTCATTTCGTCCCAGAGATGGGTCAACGCATACTAAATAGGGCATTCCTAGTTTGTGCAATATCAGTCAACGAGGTATGCAACTATTACCATTCAGGCTGCCTACAAGGGTATAGTGATTAGACAGTGGATTAAGCAAAAGAGGGCTACTGTAAAAGTTCAGACAGTACTTTGTATCAGCTTGTACACGCTAGAATTTAGAAGATTGAGGGGGGATCTTATAGAAACTTACAAAATTCTTAAGGGGTTGGACAGGCTAGATGCAGGAAGATTATTCCCGATGTTGGGGAAGTCCAGAACTAGGGGTCACAGTTTAAGGATAAGAGGGAAGTCTTTTAGGACCGAGATGAGAAAATCATTTTTTACACAGAGAGTGGTGAATCTCTGGAATTCTCTGCCACAGAAGGTAGTTGAGGCCAGTTCATTGGCTATATTTAAGAGGGAGTTAGATGTGGCCCTTGTGGCTAAAGGGATCAGGGGGTATGGAGAGAAGGCAGGGATGGGATACTGAGTTGGATGATCAGCCATGATCATATCGAATGGCGGTGCAGGCTCGAAGGGCCGAATGGCCTACTCCTGCACCTATTTTCTATGTTTCTATGTTTCTATGAGTTGGTATAGGAAAGACCTAAGAAGCCAAATAGATGCACAACAGAAAAGGCTGAAACGATACAAAAGGCTTATATAGGAATATAGGAAAGACAATATAGGAAAGACTTCCTCAAACTGAATTATACAGATCCCGGTCCCACTCCGGCTTCACTCAGAGTATTCCGCTCAACTCAGCAGCTTCCGGCTGGTCATGTCTTGTAAAGAAATAAAAAGAACAATATAAGGAACTCTGAGACCTAAGGAACTATAAGAGCTATGAGACCTGGCATCATATACTATACATAAATGAATAGAAAGATGCAGGAAAAGCAGGTGTTGGGCACTATCCTGGCAAGCCAGAGATCTGAACTAGTAATGTGGAAACATGAGTTCAAATCCAACTGTGCCATTGGAGAAATTTAAATGCAGTTAATTAAATCATCTAAATATCTTACAACGTTGGTATCGACAACGCCATGAAGGGAGAGCCATCGGCAGCCCTTATGCTGGACTGCAACCTGATTCCAAACCCAGAGTAATGTGTTCGGTTTTTAATTTCCTTCTTCTGAAAGGCCCTAGAAAGATACAGTTTAGTGAATAATTAACAATAAATTGTCAGTGTTACCCGTAAGAGAACGAATGCGAAATGCACCAGAAGTGGTGTCAAATTTGTTAATCTTTCAATATTCCAGTTTGAAGTGGCAACAATCATTTCTGCTCGAGGGAATTGTAAACCTGTTCCCTTGAATTTAGTTGCTCTGTCATAAGAACTGGATTTTCCAAATAGACTACATTTTTTTAGTTGTACAGATACATTTCAGCTTCTTCACTAGCTGGGTGTGTCCTTTACATGTCAGGAGTATGAGACACACCTTGTACCATCTAAGAAAGTTTTTTTTTACTTGATAAAAGTTAACAGCTGTAAACTATGTACCAATCATATTATTGTCAGAGGTGGGAAATGTATGGCTGTGGATGAATACATCTTGGTGTACTCAATGAGTAGCAATGCAATGACTTTTCAAATTATCATTCGACCTAATCCACGTGCATTTTAAAGAGATATTTGTGCAAATGTTAATGTGAATACTAGTGAACTACGAGATAAAAGGGCAATGGCCAGTGTAAAACATGCCTACCTAGATCAAGTCACTGAATTTCTTACAACACAGGTTGCTACCTTGCGAGCAAGATTTTAATTTAGAATTAATTTGGTCAGATATGAGCATTGCCGCCAAGTCTTGCATTTATTGCCTATCTCCAATTGGCTTTGCAAAGATAGTGATGTTGCCTTATTGAAGCTTGACGGATCTTCTTTTGAAGGAAGTCCAGAGTGCTCTGAAGGAAGTTCCAGGTTGTTGATCCAGGGATTTTGAAGGAATGGAGTTTAGTTTAGAGATTCAGGCCTTTTCGACCCACCGGGTCTGCGCTGACCAGCAATATCCGCACATTAACACTATCCTATACCCACTAGGGTCAATTTTTACATTTACAAAGCCAATTAACCTAACATACCTGAAGAAACTCAGTGAGTGAGGCAGCATCTATGGAGCGAAGTAGAATAGGCAACAAAGAAGGGTCTCTACCCGAAACATTGCCTATTTCATTCGCTCCATAGATGCTGCCTCACTCGCTGAGTTTCTTGAGCATTTTTGTCTACCTTCGATTTTCCAGCATGCAGTTCCTTCTTAAACCTGCATACCTGTATGTCTTTGGAGTGTGGGAGAAAACCGAAGATCTCGGAGAAAACCCACCCAGGTCACGGGGAGAAGGTACACACTCCGTACAGACAGCACCCGTAGTCTATTCCTATTTTTAATTCTCGAGTTATATTTCTAACTCTTGAGAGCTTGCAACTTGCAAAAGAACCTGCTAGCGAGTGTACAAGTCCAACTGCTCCATTCTCTCAGCATGACAGTCCTGCCACCCCGGGAATTAACCTTGTAATAGCAAGAATGTCCTTCCTCAAATTAGGGGACCAAAACTGCACACAATACTCCAGGTGTGGACTCACTAGGGCTCTGTACAACTGCAGAACCTCTTTGCTCCTATATTCGATTCCGCTTTTTAAAAAGGCCAACATGCCATTCGCTTTCTTCACTGCCTGCTGTACCTGCATGCTTACTTTCATAGACTGATGTACAAGGACCCCCAGATCCCGTTGTACTTCCCCTTTTCCCAACTTGACGCCATTTAGATAGTAATCTGCCTTCCTGTCCTGCTACAAAAGTGGATAACCTCACATTTATCCGCATTAAACTTCATCTACCATGCATCTGCCCACTCCCCCAACCTGTCCAAGTCACCCTGCAAGGGACCAGTTAATCCCTACTCTTTGTTTCCTTTCTGCCAACCACTTGTTGGCAGACCAATTTCCCTCCTGGGATGAAGTTTTATCGTATTGTATAAGTTGCATCTTCGTAGGTTGGGCATAACACAATCAAGCGGGGACTGGTAGCAATTCTATTCATTTCTTATCGACCCAATAGCTCATCCTAATTGTCTCAAATAGAGATTTTGCTGAGGGTGTCTAGAACCAATGAAATATGTTGGTTTCTCATTTCCCTCAGTTTATCCTACTCAAGCTCATATTACATTTATTGTCTCATGCACCAATTGGTACAGTGAGATTTGAGTTACCATACAGCCATACGAATAAACAATATACAATAGAAATTAACATGAACATCCCCACACAGCGGAATCAACGTTTCCCACTGTGAGGGAAGGCAATAAAGTTCAGTCATCTTCCTCTTTGTTCACCTGTGGTCGGGGTCTTTGAGTCCTCCGCAGTCGCCACTACGGCGGCCCGATGTTCAGACCCTCTTGCCGGGATGATTGGAACTCCGACGTCGGAACGGAAGAACACACTCATCGGCTTGGAGTTTCTGAATCGTCCGCTTCCTACCGGAGACCGCGACTCCCAAAGTCCACAGGCCAAGCTGGGCGGTGACCCTCGGCAAAAGATCCCAGGACTCCGCTCTCCCCTCACTCCCCACATCCTTCAGTGTCCACTCACCTCATAATCCTTGGATACCTTAATGTCCAGCTGGTCCCACACTTCGCTGACCCAACCAACAGCATGAGATTAGTAGAAGTAGTCCTTCTAGTCATCTGCTACCGTCAGCTGCCACAGAACAGCGAATTGTTGGCACAGGTACAGGCCCTTCACTCACAATACCCTTGCCATACAAAACTAATCCTTTCTGCCTGCACATGATCCTTATCCCTCCATTCTCTGCCTATCCATGTGCCTCTTAAACACCACAGTCATAACTGCCTCTACCACCACCCCTCACAGTATGTTCCAGGCACCCATCACCTTCTGTGTAAAAATCTTGCCTTGCACATCTCCTTTAAACTTTGGTCCAATGGGGATGGGTCAACAAATGCTCGCATTGCTTTTGAAGTCCATGTCCTGAGTACTTCAAACAAGTAAGTGGAGACACAAGAAACAGAACAAAACAACCTGCTGACCCATGGCTATCTGAACTACACTTCTTCCCACCCTGCTTCCTGTAAGGACTCCATCCCCTACTCCCAATTCCTCCGTCCATGCCGCATCTGCTCCCAGGATGAAGTGTTCCACACCAGGGCATCGGAAATGTCCTCATTCATCAGGGAACGGGGGTTCCCCTCCCCTACTATAGATGAGCTCTCACCAGGTTCTCTTCCATACCCTGCAACACTGCTCTCTCTCCCCATCCCCACTCGCAACAAGTGCAGAGTCCCCCTAGTCCTCACCTTTCATCCCACCAGCCGTCAAATACAACAAGTAATCCTCCGTCAGTTTTACCACCTCCAACGTGACCCCACCACTCACCACATCTTCCAATCTCCCCCCATATCTGCCTTCTGCAAAGACCGCTCCCTCCATAACTCCCTTGTCAATTCTTCCCTTCCCTCCCGTACCACCCCCTCCCCGGGCACTTTCCGTTGCAACCGCAAGAGATGCAACACTTGTCCCTTCACCTCCCCCCTCGACTCCATTCAAGGACCCAAGTAGTCGTTCCAGGTGCGACAGAGGTTTACCTGCATCTCCTCCAACCTCATCTATTGCATCCGCTGCTCTAGATGTCAGCAGATCTATATCGGTGAGACCAAGCAGAGGTTGGGCAATCGTTTCGCCGAACACCTCCGCTCGGTCCGCAATAACCAACCTGATCTCCCGGTGGCTCAGCACTTCAACTCCCCCTCCCACTCCCACTCCGTATCCGACCTCTCTGTCCTGGGTCTCCTCCATGGCCAGAGTGAGCAACACCGGAAATTGGAGGAACAGCACCTCATATTCCACTTGGGGAGTCTGCATCCTGGGGGCATGAACATTGAATTCTCCCAATTTTGTTAGTCCTTGCTGTCTCCTCCCCTTCCTCAGCCCTTCTGCCTTCGGGCTCCTCCTTCTTCCTTTCTTCTCCCCGCCCCCCACCACCCGATCAGTCTGAAGAAGGGTTTCGGCCCGAAACGTTGCCTATTTCCTTCGCTCCATAGATGCTGCTGCACCAGCTGAGTTTCTCCAGCATTTTTGTGTACCCACATGAAACCGAAGATGCTGTAATCTTGTGCGGAGGGACCAGACTGTCCCCAACTCTGCTGCAGCTGACGGGGATGTTGCCGGGTGGCCTGGGGGAGGGGGGGGGGGTTGTCGGGGGGGGGGGGGGGGGGGAGGGGTCGGGGGAGTGCTGATGCAGCACGGTCAGTGACTCTGTGTGGACGGAGGGACCAAACTGTCCTCAACTCTGCTGCAGATGACGGGGACCTATCCGGGTTTGTGTCCCCGTGTGTCCGCTGCCAGAAGCCTTGGTCCCGCTCAACCGGGTCACGTGTGTGGGCGCTGCCGACCCACAGCCCGTGACAGTATGGCCGAACAGGGAGAGGGTGGCCGTGGCCGGACAGCGCTGACCCTGGGTGGAGAGTGGGGGCTGTCCCGAGGGATGCACTCCTTCGGCCATTTACACATTGTTGCACGGGTTCAGAGCAAAGGTACTAGAGCATTTAGCTCAGAGCGCTCATTCACCATGCACAGTTATTTACCATTTTGGCATTTTTGAACAGGTAAGAAAGTACACTTTTCGTGTGTTAACAGTGTATGCCGGAAGCTGCCATGCACTCCAGATGGATTGAGCTGCGCAGTGCGTCGCGCCCTTTGACCCGATGACCTTATGTGCAATCCCCCGATACTATCCTACACACACAAGGGACAATTTACACTTTTCCAAGCCAATTACCCTACAAACCTGTACGTCTTTGGAGTGAGGGAGGAAACCGAAGATCTCGGAGAAAACCCACGTGAATACGGGAAGAAGGTACAAATTACAGCAGTCAGAATCTAACCCCGGTAGGTATGTTACAAAACTTACCTTCAGCGGCGCTGCAGTTCTGTCACTGCCCGTGTGCGCGACTTTGGCGCCTTTGAGAGGGGGGCGGGTTAAAATGCCATTTTCTCCAAGTGGTTTAAGCTGGTTTGGAACAAATCAATGTTCGTCAGGCTGTTTAAGTTGCTGAAGAAAAAATGCTCTGACATTCGTTCTCTGGAGTTATTTTTAAACCGCTGGATAATTTAATTGCTAGAGTAAATTAACAATCATTTTCTAAAGCCGTGAACGCCGACAACGGGACGGATCTCACTTACGGGACAAAGCAAGGTATGCCGTTTATTTTTACATTAAAAAGTGTTTCTTAAGATGCCTTTAATCAAAATTTCACGTTGCGAGAAGGTGACTTGGGCCCCATCCGAACGGGCAGTATTTTTCCTGCCGACATGGGGTTCAAATTCACTGCAACCGCAACGTTCCAAACGATCGCATTCCACAAAATCCCACTCGCTAGATGATTTAAATGGCCATTAATTTACGGGAATTAAACACTAAATTCCTTCCATTTGGCCTATAAATTCATGACAATGAGATTTAAAAATCGTTATATTATGAATTCTTGTGTGAATGTTATTTGGACACAGGCTATTTAAAAATGTTAACCTTTTCTTAAGAAATTGATAGATGTTTAGATCTAGTAATTGAATTTTGTAATTAGCTACAATTAGGTAACTAACTAATTATATGCTTTAATTTCAAGTAAGATTATTTTATATTTGTTTTAGAATGCTTCAATCTATAATAACAGAAAATTTCATTCAGTTCTCTTAATTTTTAAGAAGGTTATGGGCTTTTTGGCATCCGGAAGTGGCGGCGCTGGGAACGGCTGCGGCTCGCCTGCAGTCCGTTTGTCTTTTACTTTTTTGTGTTGTTTTTTTTCGTTTTGTCTAGTTATGTTTTTGGTTTTTAGGCTGTGTTTATGTGGGGAGGGGGGTGGGGGGTGAAACGGGGGCTGCTGTCACTCCCTTCGGGGTAATACGACCTTTTCGTCGTATCCCCCTTCTTTGCCTCCATCTACGCTGAGGCCTAGCGGAGCCGGCGACCTCGGGACTCTGGAGGCAGCTGACAGGACTCGTCCTGGGCTCGCTCCCGGCCCAGCCCGGGATGGAACGGTGCTCCCGTGAGAGCGGCATGGTGAGGGGCTGGAGTGGCCCAGCCCGAGGGAGGAATGGCACTCCCGCTGGAGTGGCCCAGCCCGAGGGAGGAACGGCACTCCCGCTGGGAGTGGCCCAGCCCGAGGGAGGAACGGCACTCCCGTCGGAGTGGCCCAGCCTGAGGGTGGAACGGTACTCACGTGAGGGCGATCCGGTCCGGGGGCTGGGACGGTGCTCCGGTGGCTGGGACGACGTTCTGGCGGCGGTGTCCAGAGTCCTGGGTTCAGCCGCGGGCCGGCGGCTGCGTGTGCTGGACTGGAGGTGCGGCGGCTTCGACCACCCCGGGCCGCAGTGTTTGAACCGGCCCGTTCGCGGGGTTCGGTGAGCTGCGGGACTGTTTGTACCATCGCCCGGTGGGGAATTGCCTCAGCGCAGAGGGAGAAGAGGGAAGAGACTGCAGCCCTAAGATTTTTGCCTCCACCACAGTGAGGAGGTGTTTGGAGGACTCACTGTGGTGGATGTTAATTTGTGTTTATTGTTGTTTATTATTGTATCATATGACTGCAGGCACGAAATTTCGTTCAGACCGTAAGGAGTACGGGAGGATGCCATCTCAACGGCACTTCACTCCGCCCTCTCCCACCTTGACAACAGAGACACTTATGTAAGAATGCTGTTCATCGATTACAGCTCAGCATTCAACACCATTATTCCATCAAAACTGATCACCAAACTCGGTAACCTGGGCATCGACCCCTCCCTCTGCAACTGGATACTGGACTTTCTAACCAACAGACCCCAGTCTGTGAGGTTAGACAAGCACACCTCTTCAACCCTCACCCTGAACACCGGCGTCCCTCAGGGCTGTGTGCTGAGCCCCCTCCTCTACTCCCTCTTCACCTATGACTGCACACATGTACATGGTACTAACACCATCATCAAGTATGCAGATGATACAACGGTGATTGGCCTCATCAGCAACAACGATGAGCTGGCCTACAGGGAGGAGGTCCAGCACTTAGCAGCATGGTGCGCTGACAACAACCTGGCCCTTAACTCCAAGAAGACCAAGGAGCTCATTGTAGACTTCAGGAAGTCCAGAGGCGGCACGCACACCCCCATCCACATTAACGGGACGGAGGTGGAACGTGTTTCTAGCTTCAGGTTCCTGGGAGTCAACATCTCCGATGACCTCTCTTGGACCCACAATACCTCTACTCTGATCAAGAAGGCTCATCAGCGTCTCTTCTTCCTGAGAAGACTGAAGAAGGTCCATCTGTCTCCTCAGATCCTGGTGAACTTCTACCGCTGCACCATCGAGAGCATCCTTACCAACTGCATCACAGTTTGGTATGGCAACTGCTCTGTCTCCGACCGGGAGGCATTGCAGAGGGTGGTGAAAATTGCCCAACGCATCACCGGTTCCACGCTCCCCTCCATTGAGTCTGTCCAAAGCAAGCGCTGTCTGCGGAGGGCGCTCAGCATCGCCAAGGACTGCTCTCACCCCAACCATGGACTGTTTACCCTCCTACCATCCGGGAGGCGCTACAGGTCTCTCCGTTGCCGAACCAGCAGGTCGAGGAACAGCTTCTTTCCGGCCGCTGTCAATCTACTAAACAACGTACCTCGGTGACTGCCAATCACCCCCCCCCCCACGGACACTTATTATTTATTTTTTTAATTCAAAATCGTTTGCTATGTCGCTCTTCAAAGGAGATGCTAAATGCATTTCGTTGTCTCTGTACTGTACACTGACAATGACAATTAAAATTGAATCTGAATCTGAATCTGAATCTGAATAAAGGAAATTCAATTCAATTCAATTCAAATTCAATTCAATTTTGACTGTCCTCGATCACAGCTTTTGAGTTAAGTCAATAGAAAAGTAATAGGGAACAAGATGCTAATTCCAGAGTATGAAAATGGCCATACCTTTTTTAATACTGAAGATATGAAAGTAAATTGGGTGTCAAATTAAACTTATTTTTATGATTTATCTGATGGGATAAATTACAGACTTGATTTTTTAAATCTCAAAAAGATGTAACATTGCTAACCCCGGTCTACCGCTACCCCACCGTGCCGCCGCCTCCTCTGGCACTTTGTGTTTTGCTTAAAATAAATACAAGCAGTTTGCTCGCTCGAGGTTATTTCGTTTCGTATTCTAGGACGTTTTTAAAATCTGCCTGGAACTGTTGTGAATAAAGTAAATCACGTGTTTTTAAGCTTTTGAAAAGCAACATCCTGCAGATACTGGGATTCTGATAAATGAATGGTGTTGCCCAAAGATTATAGAGGAGCTATAAGATCTTTGGTGTTGCCTCTGCTGCAGTTCAATTTCCGCCGGTCTGAGTTCAAGCGGCCCGCCTTGCGCTCAGTTAGCATCACGTCTGCAACAACGCCCAGCGCTCACACTTCCTAGTTTCGTTAAGGAGCTGAGCCACCCCGTTAGAGATCCCGGCCTGTATCCACTCATAGTCACAGCTGCTTTGAAGATGAGCGAAGGGGAAATGAAACCCTCGGCTGCTGATCAAAGCGATCCTCAGGTTAACGAAGGCTCCGGCGACGCTGAGGGCGACTGGGAGGCTGCAAAAGCGAGATTTGATAGCCTGGCCTCCACGAAGAAGCTGCGGACTGTGAGTACACAAGGCCTGGAGGTTGCGGGGAGCGGTGGTTGTACAGTTACAGTGAAAGGATGCAACTTGATATTATTGCTAATAATGTAACGTTACTGCCCTTCTCGCCAGCCCAAGTCTCAGGATGCCATCACGATCGCGGTGTCCTCTCGCTGCCTCTTTAACATGACGGAAGAAAGAAAAATCTACGATGAACAGGGGCTGGAGACCTACATGAAATACCAGCAGGAGCACGAAGAGGAACCATTGCGGAAGGGTCCGGCCTTCCCCTTAATCAAGGTACAGCGTATCCCTTATCCCCACCCCTTCTCCAGCTCCATCTCCTGAGCTCCATGCATCGCCCTTCCATAAAACCGAGTCAAAGATGAAATGCGTTGGTGCTTGTGATATTTTGAATGCTCTGCGGACAAAATAACTTTATTTTATACCGCCCCTGCGCTCAGCTCGGAAAGGGAGGTTCGTGCAAAGATTGTAATGCAATGAATTACTTCGTGTTCCGGCCGCAAGATTAATTTAAGGGAAGCTTCTGTCCGGAGGGAACTGTGGATAGTGTGCAGGAGCGGTGACTCACACCAGAGTTCTAGCATCTTGCCCCACTGTACTGCGACAGCTTCGATTGTGCCACCCATCCCAACTGTAATGAAACAACTAGCAGAGACTTATGCGGAGTATGAAACACATGAACAACAATTTGCCTTCCAGGCAGAAGGGGAACAAAATAGTTTTGGCAATGATAGAGTTAACAGTAGTTTACAGTGGCATAAAGGAGAACTATTCATTTTGAAATTTCCAGTCCTTTTATATTTCAGTCAGAAAATAAAAGCCTTGTGGCCTCGGCCTTGGAAAATGTTGAACTTTTCCAAAATAACTAACACAGGAAAATATTTGAAACTCTAGTACGCTATTATAGAGATATTTCATTTTGGATCTTCCTCAAAGATTTTATAACACCTTCCTCCAATATTTTGCAACACATCCCCACCGCCATGCTCCCACAAAAGGATTTGCAGAAAATCATTCAGAAAGATCATGAACATTTGTAGAGGGCAAGTGGGAGGAAGAGAGTGACTTTGGCAGGTAGAAACCAAAATGTCACCTATTCCTTCGCTCCCTAGATGCTGCCTCACCCGCTTAGTTTCTCCAGCATTTTTGTCTACCTTGGCAGGTAAAAATGAATCTTTACAATTGTTGAATGTGAAAGTGAAAATACATGTACAATCAAATCTACACAGATACGTTGTGAACACAAAAATTGGAAAGTATTGCTGAATTTACAAATTCTTGGTAATGCAATAGTGCAACCAGTTCTTTCATGGGTGATGTATATGTTATTAATTTAAGTGATTAAATGAATACTTCCGTAATTCTCAATAACTTGGCCTGCCAGAGATAGACATTTTCCTTTTAGATCAGTGAGGAGTACCCGGTAATTTTTTTCATCGTCACTTAGTTCAGTTATTCAGAAATGAGCAGCACAATGATAGAGTTGCTGCCTTACAGTGCCAGTACCCTGGTTCGATCCTGACTACAAGTGATGTCGGTACGGAGTCTGGACATTCTCCCTGTGACCACGTGGGCTTTCTCTGGGTGCTCCAGTTTCCTCCCACACTCCAAAGAACAGGCTTGTAGGTTAATTGGAATCTGTAAATTGTCCCTAGTGTGTAGGATAGTGTTAGTGTACAGGGTGATTGCTGGTCTGCATGGACTCTGGGCCGAAAGGCCTGTTTTCACACTGTATCTCTTAAGGTTTAAAGTAAAGTCTAAATAGTTAAATCAATAAAATTGGAAAAGTATTTAAGGGAATTATATGAAAGGATATCAGCAAGTACAGTTGAAATTCCAGTTCGAACAAACACAATTATCTTAATATACTCGACAGTGCTAGAGTGTCATTGATCCGGGATTTTAATTAATAGTTCAAAACCGCTTTCATTTTTTGGAGAAGTGGATCATTTACTTTTTCCACTGTGTTTACAAATCAGCAATATGTCTTTAGTTGGAATGTAATGATGCTGTTTCTTCCAGGCACTCGAAACGGTTAATTTACGACTTCGTGAACTCTATCCTGACAGCGATGAAATATTTGATATAGTTCTGATGACGAACAACCATGCTCAAGTGGGAGTACGGCTGATCAACAGTATTAATCATTATGGTATGTTTACAGAAACTCTGATATATATTTGGAGACACAAGGAACTGGAGATGCTGGTTGACAAAGCAAAAAGCACAAAGCGCTGTAGTAACTCAATGGGTCAAGCAGTATATCTGTAGGGCAAGGAAAGGTGACATTTCAGGTCAAGAGCCTTCTTCGACCAGAGTGGAGGTGAATAGAAAGCTGGGAAAGAGGTTTGGGGGGTGGGGAATAAAGCTTGGTAAATGTTGGGTGGATACAGAAGGGTTGGCAAAATGCAGAGATGAAAAGAAGATAAGTGGGTTTCCGATAAGGAGGGGGGAACGAGTGAAATGTAAAGCCAGAGGGAGTGAAATAGGTGCTCAGTGAAATTGTGTACAGAAAAATGACTAAATTTAAAGAGTAGACATGAAGACGCTGCGTCCGACATCAAGGCGCTGCGTACGCCCTCAATGCGCCTGCGGGCCCACAGGCCGTTGACGCGCGGGATTTTCGGAGAGTGCAAGCCAGCGAGAATGGCGAAAAGCAGTGGGGGGAGCAGGCGATCTTTGGCTTCGGCCAGCGTGACAGAGCCGGGCCGGAGGGGGGGGTGGAGGAAGTGAAATCGCTAACGAAATGGGAAAAATGTTGGCGTTTTTGGAGGAGAGCCAGGCGGCAGTAGCCGTTATAGTCGCTGGCCAGCAGGAGGCGAAAAAATAAGTGAGTGGGGGGGGGAGGATTAGTACGGGTGTCAGAGGTTATGGGGAGAAGGCAAGAGAATGGGGTTTGGATGGAAAGATAGATCAGCCATGATTCAACTGTGGAGTAGACTTGATGGGCTGAATGACCTAATTCTACTCCTATATCTTATGATCCTTATTGGTCTTGAGAAAGTAATCGAATCACTGGTTTGTGTGGGCAAAATGTAATACTTCCATGTTGCCCTTGAATTGTTAGCTGGTAGAGGTTTTGAACTTGGGAGCTTTTTTGAATGAAGAATTCTCAGTGAGGCTGTCAAACTGAAGACCTTGCCTTCAACTTTAACCAAAGACCTCAGGCCTTCAACTAAAATTACGTATGAGGTGCTCATAGTGGAAGTGGATCTGTTAGAGTTCACATTCTGTCCTGCTTGTTTGCTCAAAAGACACAGAAGGCGGCAAAAAAAAAAAGAAATAATTGGCTGGCCTTTTTCCAACTGACAAATGGGCTCAGTTAAATTTGGGCCCTGTGTCTCCCTTATAGTGATGGGTGTAACTTACTGAGCTGTCAGTGCACATTCCTAACCTGCCCAGACCAATGTTAAACATGAAGCAAGAGAGTTAACTATGCATTCCATGACAAGTCAGCTTCTGAGAGTATAATTGTGAGAGATTTTGTTAGAATGCATCTGTATTTCTTCCTTGGGTTTTACAAACTCCTTTAAAGTAAGATCACCAACCTGAGCATCCTGTGCATGTATTGACAGGACGTGATTTAATAGTTGATGTCTTGTACCCTTAACCATATAACAATTAATAGTCAATATCAATAGTCAATTTAATTGTCATTACAGCATTTAATTACAGCACGGAAACAGGCCATCTCGGCCCTACAAGTCCGTGCCGAACAAATTTTTCTTTCCCCTTAGTCCCACCTGCCTGCACTAATACCATAACCCTCCATTCCCTTCTCATCCATATGCCTATCCAATTTATTTTTAAATGATATCAATGAACCTGCCTCCACCACTTCCACTGGAAGCTCATTCCACACCGCTACCACTCTCTGAGTAAAGAAGTTCCCCCTCATATTACCCCTAAACTTCTGTGCCTTTAGCATGTAAATAAATTTAGACCAGTGCTGATTTTCACAACACTGTGGAGAAATATGCATCCATGCATTCTGTGCACATGCCTTGATCATAACGTGTGCAAACTTGTGCAAACATGAAAGAGGTTGCTGAGCACTAAAACCCATGAGCTGTGTTTTCAGCATGTTAAGGCATGTGTGAGTGAATGAATCATCATTGTGAGGGATTGACGTAATTTTATAATAGAATGCTGATGAACAAAAATGTGCATTGTAGTTTGATTATTTTATAATTATCTAATTATAAATTTAAAATGAATTTCAGCAAACATCCTAGAAATTTCATCTTGTTAATGACGTGTTCTTTTTTTAAAAAATAGGACTGTCAATTGAAAGATTCTGTATGACGGGTGGGAAAAGCCCAATTGGGTACCTGACAGCATATCTTACCAATTTATACCTATCGGTAGATGCAGAGAAGGTGGGAGAAGCAATTGAAGCAGGTAAGGACCTTACAAAATAATCCACAATGTGATGAAATGGTTTTGCAAGCCAGTAGAAAATAAACCAGTTTTGGCCTTCGGCAGGGCAGCCACCAAAGAATCGAACTGTTTAAGTTCAGATTGAAGTATGCATTCTATGCAACAGGCGTATGTACAGATGGAATTTACCTCATTCTATTTGAGAGCTTTGAGAAAAGTTATTTTCTGATTTTTCTCTCCTGAATCTTTACTTCATTGAAAATATCATCTGATCTATTCATACTATGGTTTTCCGATAATTAGTTGAATATAATATTGAATCGACCTTTACTCCTGTTTGCTGTCTGAAGTTTTATTTGTATTATAAAAATATAAGATAAAATACCAATTTACCAACAAAAATAAATACTGGCTCTGTGATATGTTTTGCCCGTGAAATCGCTGCACTAAAAATAAATAGTAGCACATTTTTGGCCAGGAATTTTCTCTGGAGCTCCTAACACTTTAGTGTTTGTAGGTACACAAAAAAGCTGGAGAAACTCAGCGGGTGCAGCAGCATCTATGGAGCGAAGAAAATAGGCAACGTTTCGGGCCGAAACCCTTCTTCAGACTTCCTTCGCTCCATAGATGCTGCATAGAACCCGCTGAATTTCTCCAGCTTTTTTGTGTACCTTCGATTCTCCAGCATCTGCAGTTCCTTCTTAAACACTTTAGTGTTTGTGTTGGGGTTGAGAATTCTTTTGTAAGGTGCTTTATTGTTTACATGGCTGTCTCCACTCCTCCAGATTTGCTGACACTGATATTGGGCATGTGAATTTGTTTGTTGAAATACAAATCAGTGAAGTGAGATAGTGATAGATGTTTGCATTTTATCTGCTAACACTCCTATCATTTGCTTGTAAACAACCCATTTAGTATTCATTGTTTTTAAGGCATGGACTGTTTTAAAATTTATGGGGAAAGAGGGATGGCGTAGCCTGAAATAGATTGGGATTGTATGGGAATTTTCATATTGCTGATTCTGGTGGGAAGTATCTTAAGCCTTCGATCAATTGATGGAAAGATACTGCATGGAAACAGGCCCTTCAACCCATTTGGTCCCGCTGACTATCAATAATTTATTCACACTATTTCTATGTTATCCCACTTCCGCATCCACTCCCTACGCTTTAGAGCACGGATCGGCAACCTATGGTCCCCCGGGGCCGAATCCTGCCCATAACACAGAATCATCCAGCCCGCAGGCAGATTTTTCTTCCCGTAATCATCCGGCCCGCCGAGCGACCTGAGCAGTGGCCGGGCACCCGAACAGCGGCCAAGCTCTGGCTGTACCGCATCCTGTGCGAAGCCGCCGGCACAGCCGCGCACCTTCTGTGAACACGTTTAAGAAAGAACTGCCGATGTTGGAAAAATCGTTAGACAACAATGCTGGAGAAACTCAGCGGGTGAGACGTGCAAGGATTGCATGAGGCTGCCTCACCCGCTGAATTTCTCCAGCATTTTTGTCTACCTTCTGTGAACATGTGATTTGATGCCTGCCATCCGGGGTGGGATCCATGTGTACATGTGATAGATGTAGCCTGCCATCCGCTCAGACATGCGTCCCGGCCCCCTTGCAGAACAAGGTTGCCGACCGTGTTTTAGAGGTAATTTTCAGAAGACAATATGCAAACCTGCATATCTTAGGGATGTGGGTGGAAACTTGAGCACCCTGATGTAACCCATGCAGTCACAGGGGAAATGTGCAAACCCAAGTCTCTGGCACTGTGAAACAGTAGCTCTACCAGATGCATTACTGTGCTGCTCTTAATCGTGTGATATTATGACCACAGGACTTCTCCAACATCCTCATTGGGCAGCTCAATGCCTGTAGTCGCATTGATCTTTTTTTCCATCGGCTGCAATGCAACAAATTTCAAGAACATTAAGCATCCCTTGGGAAAAGGGGGAAATCCGGTGTGTGGGAACCAAGACTGAGGAAGAGCCAGGAAAGAGACATAGAGTTATATGGTACTGAAGCAGGCCTTCTAGCCCAACTCAACCACCCCGACTAAGATGGCGTAACAAGTTGATGCATTGGGGCTACCAGGGGATGGTGTGGGGGAGCTGTTGAGTGGTGCTGTTAGGGAATGTCTTGGGAAGTGATGGGACTGACCTGCATGGTGATGATGTGGGAGAGGGATTGGGTGGTGGGAGGCCTGAGGTAAAGGGATATAGAGCGGGGCTGAAAGGCTTGGTGTAAGGAAGAAAAGATGATGGAATTGTCCAGGCAGTTCCTTTATAGCAAAAAGTCATTTCCCACCCAATTCCCCTCTTAAGCTCATTTTTCTTGCAGCTCATAGAAACGTCATGCTGAGAGTTATTACTACTCATCGATACACTGAGATTGCCACTCATATCTGCATTGTGGAATAAGCTGGACTGTGTTAGAAAGAATATTAAAATATGTTTGCCGCAAAATTGATTGACAACATATTTTAGCATTAAGCAATTTAAATTGCATTTTATTTCTGAAATGATAGTTTCTGATCCATTTGCTCTGGAAATATAACGTAATTCCCTGATGCAATTCAGCCAACACAATCTTTGAGTCAGAATGAAGTGCTTCCTCGTGTAGTGCTCTTCTTGGAGCATTGTGAGGGAAATCAGACCAAGTTGCCCAGGAAGCACACTTTGGGACAACAAGCCATTGTACAGGGATTGAAGCCCTGAATGTTAAATTCATGAATACCTTTAATCCTTAGTTCCCCCTGCCCCAAACTTTTACCATGTTCCGCTGGCAAATCTGACACACAAGCTTCCTTGAATCCTTACCTGATGATCTCCAAACCTCATGCCCACTGAAGATATCTGTGGTGATCCCCACCCCTATCACCTTCCTGATTGCCTGACTTCATCCCAATTCTTGCTCACGATCCTCAATTGACCTTAGCATAGACCATGATCATTCCTACCTCTATGACAATGTGCGATATCTGTAGAGTTGAGCCCAAGCCCTAAAACAGTCATTGCTTCCTTGATGTAACTCCAGTTTAGTACAGCCATTATTTTGCACCAAATCTTTCTAAAACAGAAAGCCAAGGTGGTTCAAAGAGACGGAGGGAATTATCTGCCACAGAAGGCAATGGAGGCCAATTCACTGGATGTTTTCAAGTGAGAGTTAGATTTAGCTCTTAGGGCTAAAGGAATCAAGGGATATGCGGAAAAGCTGGCACGGGGTACTGATTTTGGATGATCAGCCATGATCATATTGACTGGCCTACTCTTGCACCTATTTTTCTATGTTTCTATGAATGATGATCATTAAGTGTCATGGATAACTGCAGGAATTAAACAAAAGCTAATGGAATGTTAACCTTTATATCTAGAGGACAGAACACAGCAGTGAGAATTTGAGATGTTTCCCTTAGGAAAGATATTTTGATGTTTGGAGAGTCCAACATAGACAAACTGGAATAAAAATTGGTCAATCTGTGATTCAAGGGTTAAATCCTAAAGAGCAAATAAACAACCTAGGATTTGGAATGTAGATGGTGAAGTGGTGATTTGACGAGCGATTTAAGTCGTATTTTCAAAAGATTAATGGGAACTTTCATGAGAGATTTAAATTATTTCTCCAATTAGAAATTCTGAAACCTTCCCTCCTCAGGTCAAACATTGCGAAACATTTCTACATGCAAAAATTGGAATTTGTTCTACAAATGAAAATTGTGGTTAGGTCACTTCTTAATTTCAAACATAGGATTGATGCATTTTTCTACAGCAAATATATCAATATTGTTGGGGCAGAAGTAGTTCAGTGGAGTTAAGTTACAAATCAGCCATGATATTGAATGGCAGTGAATACTCAAATGAAAAACATAGTGGATCTTCTTGCTGTGTTAAAATAACTGTGTGGTGCCTATATTGTAATCTGAGGGTCCAATTTATTTATGTAGGAACAGAGTTGTCAAAGGGGCAGCATGGTGGCGCAGCGGTAGAGTAGCTGCCATACAGCTGCAGATACCCTGGTTTGATCCCGACCACAGGTGCCTTCGGTATGGAGTTTGTACGTTCTCCCCGTGACCTGCGTGGGTTTTCTCTGGATGCTCCGGTTTCCTCCCACACTCCAAAGACATACAGGTTTGCAGGTTAATTAGCTTGGTATAATTGTAAATTGTTCGTAGTGTGTACAGGATAGTGTTAGTGTGCAGGGATTGCTGGTCAGCACGGACTCAGTGGGTCGAAGGGCCTGTTTCCGCACTGTATCCCTAAACTAAACTAAATTTCCCCTGTCTGATTTTTAAAGACTGTCTAATTTTACCGCATAATTATCTGTCAAGCATATATCTTAATTACACAATGCCGTAAGCATTTAGCTTGTTCTTCAAACTCATTCAGGGTGTTGAACATTTGAAGGAGTGAAAGTGCTGAAGGCAACAACAACGTGGAAAGGACTGCAATGAAGAAACTAAGAAAGAATAGCATTTTTAGTTGAGATAATGTTGCTGTATGCAAGTACAGCAGGAGTACAGAATAGTAAAGTATGTTTGTTTTGATATCTTAGGGACTAGTGTGAAATGAATAGTGTGATCACAATGTCACTTCCTTTTGTCACACTTCTCTATAACATGTTGCAGAATTGGTCAAATCTGTTTGCAGTTGCCAAGTCATGAGAAAACTGGCCTTGCAACAAAGCAAGTCAACAAATATGTGACAGTTCATCACCAGCTGGCAGATGATGAATACACTGCAAGTCATTAAGTGCAAAATGTGTCCTTTGGTTTGATGCAAGAGTAATAAGACATTTTATTTAGCATAATTAACAATGCGGTTTTACTCGGAATTAATTGTTTCTGAAAGTTAAACTGGTACAATGGTCACCACAATTAGCTGGAAAGATAGATTTCATAAATTTACATTGCAAGTGAGGAATTTTGCATGTTGAAAATTTGGCCATAAAGGCTCAGTAGATGATATGATATTTTGGTATTATTAACATTTCCTCCTTGTGCGATCTGATATTTTACTGTGCTGTGGTTACATTTAACTAATGTGATGTTGTACAAATGAGTAATGTTCATTACTTCACGTATTGGGTAGATGTTATTAATATAACTTTGGAGATTATCAAACACTTTATGTATGCAAAATGCATAGTATTTGAGCACTCAGGGCACATTCAACTTTGCATCATGCTGTTAAAATTTCTATGCCATAACCAGGCACGCTATGCCTCAAAAATATAGTGTCACATTATTATTTACACTTCTCTTGCGTGAGTCTTTACTGACAAGACAAGACAAGACAAAAGTTTATTGTCATGTGTCCCAGATAGGACAATTAAATTCTTGCTTGCTGCAGCACGACAGAATATTGTAGGCGTAACTACAGATCAGATCAGTGTGACCATATACCATAGAATATATATATACACACATAAATAAACAGATAAAGTGCAATAGGCTGTTATAGTTCAGAGTTTGTTTGAAGTTGTGTTTAATAGTCTGATGGCTGTGGGGAAGCAGCTGTTCCTGAACCTGGATGTTGCAGATTTCAGGCTCCTGTACCTTCTACCTGAAGGCATCGGGGAGATGAGTGTGTGGCCAGGATAGTGTGGGTCCTTCATGATGCTGGCAGCCTTTTTGAGGCAGTGACTGCGATAGATCCCCTCGATGGTAGGGAGGTCAGAGCCGATGATGGACTGGGCAGTGTTTACAACCTTTTGCAGCCTTTTCCGCTCCTGGACGCTCAGGTTGCCGAACCAAGCCACGATGCAACTGGTCAGCATGCTTCATACTATGCACCTGTAGAAGTCCGAGAGAGTCCTCCTTGACATACTGACTCTCCGTAATATGCTCAGGAAGTAGAGGGGCTAATGTGCTTTCTTTATGATTGCATCAGTGCTCTAGGACCAGGAGAGATCTTCGGAAATATGCACGCCCAGGAATTAGAAGTTCTTGACCCTTTCCACCATTGATATAAACGGGACTGTGGGTTCCCATCCTACCCCTTCCGAAGTCCACAATCAGTTCCTTGGTTTTGCTGGTGTTGAGAGCAAGGTTATTGTGCTGGCACCATTTGGTCAATCGGTCGATCTCACTTCTATACTCTGACTCGTCCCCATCAGTGATACGTCCCACAAGAGTGGTGTCGTCGGTGAACTTGATGATGGAGTTCGCACTATGTCCGGCTACGCAGTCATGATTATAGAGTGAGTACAGCACGGGGATGAGCACACTGCCTTGAGGTGCTCCCGTGCTGATTGTTATCGAGGATGACACATTTCCACCAATAGGGCAGACTGTGGGCCTGTGAATGAGAAAGTCGAGGATCCAATTGCAGAGGGATGCGCAGAGACCCAGATCTGAGAGCTTGGTAACCAGCTTGGAGGGGTGATGGTATTAAATGTCGAGCTGCGGTCAATGAATAACAGCATGACATATGAGTTTTTGTTGTCCAAGTGATCCAGAGCGGAATGGTGAGCTAGTGAGATTGTATCCACCGTTGATCTGTTGTGGCGGTAAGCAAACTGCGGTGGGTCCAGGTTTTTGTCGAAGTATGAGTTGATTTGCGCCATGATCAGCCTCTCGAGGCACTTCATCACCACAGACGTTAGTGCCACTGGTCGATAGTCATTGAGGCACGTCACCTTGCTCTTGGGCACCGGTATTATTGATGCTCTTTTAAAGCAGGTGGGAACCTCAGACCTCAGAAGTGAGAGGTTGAAAATATCTGTAAAAACTCCAGCCAGTTGGGCTGCACAGGTTTTTAAAACACGCTCGGATATACCATCAGGTTCAGGCGTTTTCCGAGGGTTCACCCCTCTGAAGGATCATCTGACGTCGGCCTCTGTGACTGTGACTGAAATACCACCACGGCGAATGGGGGCTCGGGCAGGCACGTCAGTGTTCTCCTTATCAAAGCGTGCATAGAACACATTGAGCTCGTCAGGGAGTGATGCTTTGCTGACATTTGAGCTGCCTCCTGATTTCGCCTTGTAGGAGGTGATTGCATTCAAGCCCCGTCACACTTGCTGAATTCTAGTTGTGTCATCCTCCAGCTTGGAGCAGAAGTCCCTTTTGGCCCTTTTGATGGCCTTACCAAAGTTGTATCTGGACTTCTTGTAGATCTCTGTATCTCCAGGCCTGAATGCCCGGGATCTGGACTTCAGAAGAGTGTGGATCTCATGGTTCATCCAAGGCTTATGGTTGGGAAACACTCGGAAGGTTTTTGTTGTGATGTTGAAAGTCCTCCACACATTGCTTAATGAATTCTGTAACGACTGTGGCAAATTCATTCAGGTCCGTTGCCGAGTCCCTGAACATTGCCCAGTCTACAAACTCCAAACAGTCCTGGAGCTTTTCCTCTGCCCCCTCCCCCCCCGACCAGCTCAGTACAATCTCCAGCTCTGGTGGTGCGCTCTTTAATTGCTGGCTGTAGGCAGGAAAAAGCAGCACCAAGTACGGTAGGAATTACTGAAGTGAGGGCGAGGGATAGAGCGGTAGGCATCCTTGATGGTGGTGTAGCAGTGGTCGAGGGTGTTTGGTCCTCTGGTGCTGCAAGAGACATGTTGTTGGAAGTTAGGGAGCAATTTCTTAAGGTTGGCTTTGTTGAAGCCCCCAGCTACGGTGGTAAATGCCTCGGGGTAAGCCGTCTGGTGCTTGTTGACCGCGGCGTGCAGCTCTTCCTGTGCCAGACAGACGTCTGCCTGGGGTGGGATGTAGACCGCGGTCAGGATGATGGAGGAGAATTCCGACGATAGGTGGAAGGGGCGGCACTTCACCGCCAGATGTTCGAGGTGTGGAGAGCAGGAGTTGGATAGGACTGCCACATCTGAGCACCATGCAGAGTTGACCATGAGGCAGATGCCCCCTCCTCTCCCTTTCCCAGATGCCCCCTCCTCTCCCTTTCCCAGATGCCTGCGTATGGTCCATACGGTGGAAGGAGAACCCTTCAGGCTGGACCGCTGAGTCTGGGGAGCTGGGGGTCAGCCATGTGTCTGTGAAACAGAACACAGAGCATTCCCTCAGCTCTTTTTGGTAAAGCAGCCTTGCCCTTAAGTCTTCCGCTTTGTTTTCTAGTGACTGTACTTTGGCCAGTAGGATGGTAGGGAGAGGGGGCCGAAGTCCCCTCCGCTTCAGTCTTACTTGTATTCCTGCCTGACACCATGTTTCTGTACTCCACGAAGCCCTCCTCGGTGTATAAAGGTACAGTACTTACGAGTCTCCGCGAGGTCGGGGATTCCCCTGAGATCAGGAATTCCCTTATAGTCGGCACCTCCAGCTCCGTTGCTGCTGGGAGATCCTGCCCGACGGCCTCGATTCGGACTCCATGAAGGCCTCCCTGGTGTTTACAGGTACAGTACTTACTATACCTGCACGCCTCCACAAGGTAAGGGATTCCCTTACTTACCTTCGGGAGTTTGCAGTAGTGCTAATGCATTAAAATGCGTGAGCAGCTCGCTACTTACAACGTTGATTTCCGCAGACTCTTTGATGCAGGTGAGCTCAAAAATAATATATTTGAAGATTTTCTGTTGTGCGACTGGCAAAATGTCGCCGCAGGTAGGCGCCATCTTAGCTGGAAGGCACAAGGACAAACCTTAATACATTTGAAGCCCTGTAATTAAGTGATTGATTTTCAGCTGGATCGGAAAATAAAATGGTATAAATATTAGTGTAGGAAAGAACTGTAGATGCTGGTTTAAACCGAACATAGACACAAAAAGCTGGAGTAACTCAGCGGGACAGGCAGCATCTCTGAAAAGAAGGAATGGGTGGCATTTAGAGTCGAGAAGGGGCTCGACCTGAAACGTCACACATTCCTTCTCTACAGAGATGCTGCCTGTCCCACTGTGTTACTCTAGCTTTTTGCCTCTATCTTTTGCAATAAATATTAAGCAGATGCTCAGCAGCTTCAGACTCGGTAGCACGGTGGCGCAGTGGTAGAGTTGCTGCCTTACAGCGAATGCAGCGCTGGGGACCCGGTTTCGATCCCGAATATGGGTGCTGTCTGTGCAGAGCTTGTACCTTCTCCCCGTGACCTGCTTTGGTTTTCTCCGAGATCTTCCACACTCCAAAGACGTACAGGTGTATAGGTTAACTGGCTTGATAAATGTAAAAATTGTTCCTAGGATAGTGTTAATAAACGGGTGTCGCTAGTCGGCGCGGATCCGGTGGGCCGAAGGACCTGTTTCCGCGCTGTATCTCTAAACTAAACTAAACTAAACTAAACTCACTCTTGCTTTAACAGTGGCAATTTGGCAATATGGTTGACCAAAGCACTCTCATTTCAAAACAGGTCACTTATTTCAATCTGTGCCATAAACTGACTAAAAATATTTTCTAACATTTCAACTTTGATTTTCGAGAAACTCAGCAGCCAAAGGGAGGAGAGAAGTGCTGGATGAAAAGGCGTATTTGCCATTGGACAAGGAGGAGCAGAAATGCTTTCTCCAAGAAAACCAACCTAACTTATTAACATCTTCTGTATGTTCAGGTTTCGGCCAGGCTATCAAAAACTATAATTTCTGATTACAAATCATAATTTCTTTGGGTACCTACACAGATCAAGCCCACCCCAGTCTAGAAATCACAATCTCTCATTAATTCAGGTTGTGACTCTCAAATATAATATGGTAAATTGGTTCCAGCTCCTTATGTCTGCGCTCACCATTTAGCACCTTATTCCCCAATCAATGTTGGTGGAAGGAATGATGCACTTAGATGTTCTTAGCAAAGATCTTATAGTGGAGCAAGATGGCCTACTCCTACGCAAAACGCGTGGTACGGTCATGGGCAGATTCATGGTTGATTATAGGACCCATTTTAGCAACCAGCCTCCGCAATCTTGCTTCCGCCATCTTGTTCCGCCATCCTGCTTCTGGCCAAAGATCGGACCTTTGCTTCCGCCTCAGCTCCCGTATCTTTGCTTTGGTCTTTGACTTGGGCGGGGAGAGGGGGGTGCGCGGCCCGGGGTAGCGAGCGGGGAGAAGGGGTGCGCGGCGCGGGGCAGCCTGGGGCCTAGGCTGGGAGAGGGGGTGCACGGCCCGGCTCAGCGAGCGGGGAGGCCTGGGGCCCAGGCGGGGAGAGGGGGTGCGCGGCCCGGGGCAGCGGGGAGGCCTGCGGCCTAGGTGGGGAGAGGGGTGTGCGCGGCCCGGGGCAGCGGGGAGGCCTGCGGCCTAGGTGGGGGAGGGGGGGGGCCCGGGCAGCGGGGAGGCCTGCGGCCTAGGCGGGGAGAGGGGGGCGCGGCCCGGGGAGAGAGGAGGGGAGTAGTGCAAGTGGGGTAGTGGTGGCGCAGGAGGGTTGGGTAGGGCTGGGGGAGGGAGAGAGAGAGCAAAGATCTTATAGCGGAGCTCCGCTATAAGATCTTTGGGAGAGAGAGAGGTGGGGTAGGGGCCTGGGTGCAGAGAGATGTAGGGTTGGGGGCTGGTGGGTTAAGGGACTACAGCATAGGAGGGGGGGGAGACATTGTAGTGTGGGGGGAGGCGAGGGAGTGCCGGGGGGGGGGGGGGGGGGGGGGGGGGTGGGGTGGGGGGATGGGATAGGTCCTAGTGTGTGTTAGATTAAAGAATTTGTGGTTTTTTTGCACACAAATCAAGATATAAATGAATATCAACATATGCATGCCCTCTCACGAGTAAAAAATGGTTGTTCTCTGGCCCCTTACAGATCCCAGCAATGACATCAAGTGATATGTCAATGAAGTGAGGGCAACGTTGACACATCTGCTGTTCATCTTTTCTTCCTTTGTTGTGCAGCCAAACACAATATTAATCACATTCCACGTTCACAACATGCTTTAAGATCATGGCATTGAAAAAAAAAGCAGTTCTCTGAACTGTACACTAGATAGTTTTGAGTCTTGCACCTGTTGATATCACATTACTCTCAGCTCACTGGGACCATTACCCATAGCATGAGGAGGTTAATGATCTTCCAGTAGCTGGGGTGCTTTTCGCACATGTAAAAGCAACTTCTGGAATAAAATGCTGGGGAAACAAGGGAGTTAAGCACAAGAATTGATACATTTCACCATGAACTTGATGTCTTTGGATTGATCCCTCAAATCTACAGGTCCAAAAGAATGTTTGGAATTAGTACTGGTATTGATTTATGATTGTCATGTGTACAGAGACATAGTGAAAAATATTGTTTGCATTCTATCCAGTCAAATCATACTATCCATGAGTTCAATCAAGCCATATGCAAGTACAACAGGTAGTGTAATGAGAAAAGTAACTATAGTACAGAATACAGTGCGACAGCATTAGTGTTGTAGCTCCAGAGAAAGTACAGATTAAAAAAGTGCAAGGACCACAATGAGGTAGGCTGGAAGATTGAGGCAACACCCTTAGCTTTTGTGGTCCATTCAGTACTCTGATAACAAAAGGGGAATAAGCTGTTTCAGAATTTGGTATTCTGATTTCTAAATTTAGTTTCAGCCCCTGAACATCATAAGTTTAAGTCATTTTCAAACTTTAGTGTTTGTTGAATTACTGTACGGGTTTAAATTGACATTTCTTGTGGCTTAAATGGGAATGTTAGCTATAAGGTAGGATATTCTACATGGATAGGACAGGTTTGGAGGGATATGATCCAAGCACAGGCAAGTGGGACTAGTGTAACTGGAGACATTGTTGGCCGGTGTGGACCAATACTCTGCCTTTTCTGTGATTTCAGGAATTGCAGCTGCCACCATGTTTCAGATGAAGAAGGAACTGAATCTTTCAGATAAGCAGCTGAGGGTTGCATTTGATGGTGATGCTGTTCTTTTCTCTGACGAGTCAGAGAAAATTGTAAAACTTCATGGATTGGATACCTTTTTTGAGCACGAGAAGAAGTATGAAAACAAATCGCTTGCTAAGGTAAATTTGATGCGCACACCACTTTCCACTTTGTCTACAGTTTCACGGAGGAACTAAAAAATAAACTGTTGGAAGAACTCAACAGGTGTGTAGGCAGAGGGATGGTCCTGATGCAGGGCCCCAGCTCAAAACGTTAACCTTCCTTTTGCCTCCATAGATGTTGCCTTACCTCCTTAATTCTTTCAACAGTTTATTTGCTTCTGATTTCAGCATCTGCAGTCTTTGATTTGACAGAGCAGCCATTAGTTTTTCATTTATTCCGTGCTGGTTCTACACAGTTTTTGCCTGAAACGTTTTCTGCAAAATATCTTTCATGTAGTTACAATACGAGGAACTGTGCAATCCCTACCCTTTATTGCCTAGATTAATTAATCTCCTCCACCCAAGTCTATCTGTCCACCACACACACAATTATCCACTTGGATATATTCTCCCTTTGTTTACCTTTCAATTCTCCTCCACCGACTGGTTCCATCTGCCCATCATCCCTCCCTTAAATTGTTCAAACTATCACCTTCCAGCTCTGCCTCTATGTACGCCCCTCCCCAATGTGGCCCCATCACCCTTTTTCTTATTTTTTACATCTATCACCCAACAGCCTCTCTCAAATTTCCCCCCTCCCATCTCCCACCTGGCTCCATCTGCCTATCACCCAACACCTCACCTAGTTCCATCCATCGCGGAACACTTTCCGTTTAAGGGGATCAAAACTGTGAAAGGTGAGTCTCACAAAGGCAGAGTAAAACAGGGGGGATAAAAAACTTCAATGAGCTCAAGAAATATCTCAACCATTAACAGCCGTTGGCAATCCTGAAGCTGCAGCTATCCAAAGACAGGCCAAAGTGAACACAAATCTAGTTACAGGCTTGAGGCAAGTGGCAAGCTTTAAAATAGCTTAAAAGTCATCCCTGATCCCATCCCACACATGGCATGCTAAGAATGGCATCTATTGATGGTTACAACATTTTTTATTCTTGTTTATTAATGAACTTGCCACCTGTTTCAAATGAAATTTCTAAAGGCGTATATTCAGACTGATAATCTGCCAGGTTGTTTCTCCCCTATTCCATGGGGTGCTAGGCTTTGTCTTAAGAGTGCTTGATTATAAATTTAGGCCAAACACTGTCAAAGTGAGGATGACGCTAATCAGTAATGATCATGGAAATGAAACTTGTTTCTATGTTTTGTTAATTGACAAAAAGAGGAACACAGAGGTCACAATATTATGAAAATAACTCTTAACACTTTTAATTTAAATCAGGATTATTCAGTATCCAGTCTTTGGATATTTAATTGAGTTTGGCTTTCAAAACAATTAATTCAAAATATATTTGGTAATGCCTGACTGCAATCCTATATATAATGAAAACAAGTGTTTTTTTTCTTTTTGATTATGATTTGCAAATGCAAAAGGGCCTTGATTTGCTCATGATCCAAATTGCTGATTCAATAACTTGAATCTATATGATGGAAAGAGGTCCTTTTAATTAATAGCTAGCAAAAGTAACAGCAATGCCTTCATTTTTTTTTCAAGATGGTGGTACAGTGGCACAGCAGGTAGTACTTCTGCTTCACATCCAGGGATATTCAATATTCAGGAGGGATAGACAGAAAGGGAAAGGAGGTGGGGTAGCGTTGCTGGTTAGAGAGCAGATTTAACGCAATAGAAAGGAAGGACATTAGCTTTGAGGATGTGGAATCGATATGGGTAGAGCTGCGAAACACTAAGGGGCAGAAAACGCTAGTGGGAGTTGTGTACAGGCCACCTAACAGTAGTAGTGGAGTTGAGGATGGCATCAAACAGGAAATTAGAAATGCGTGCAACAAAGGTAAAACAGTTATAATGGGTGACTTCAATCTACATATAGATTGGGTGAATCAAATTGGCAAGGGTGCTGAGGAAGAGGATTTCTTGGAATGTATGCGGGATAGTTTTCTAAACCAACATGTAGAGGAACCAACGAGAGAGCAGGCTATTCTAGACTGGGTGTCGAGTAATGAGGAAGGGTTAGTTAGCAGTCTTGTTGTGCGTGGCCCCTTGGGCAAGAGTGACCATAATATCGTTGACTTCTTCATTAGGATCGAGAATGACATCGTTAATTTAGAAACAAGGGTCCTGAACTTAAAGAAAGGTAACTTTGAGGGTATGAGATGTGAATTGGCCAAGATAGACTGGCGATTGATTCTTAATGGGTTGACGGTGGATATGCAATGGAAGGCATTTAAAGACTGCATGGATGAACTACAACAATTGTTCATCCCAGTTTGGCAAAACAATAAATTAGGGAAGGTAGTGCATCCGTGGATAACAAGTGAAATCAGGGATAGTATCAAAACAAAAGATGAAGCGTACAAATTAGCCAGAAAAAGCAGCCTACCAGAGGACTGGGAGAAATTCAGAGACCAGCAGAGGAGGACAAAGGGCTTAATTAGGAAAGGGAAAATAGATTATGAAAGAAAACTGGCAGGGAACATAAAAACTGACTGCAAAAGCTTTTATAGATATGTGAAGAGAAAAAGATTAGTTAAAACAAATGTTGGTCCCTTGCAGTCAGAAACAGGTGAATTGATCATGGGGAACAAGGACATGGCAGACCAATTGAATAACTACTTTGGTTCTGTCTTCACTAAGGAAGAAATAAATAATCTGCCGGAAATAGCAGGGGACCGGGGTTCAAATGAGATGGAGGAACTGAGTGAAATCCAGGTTAGCCGGGAAGTGGTGTTAGGTAAATTGAATGGATTAAAGGCCGATAAATCCCCAGGGCCAGATAGGCTGCATCCCAGAGTACTTAAGGAAGTAGCCCCAGAAATAGTGGATGCATTAGTGATAATTTTTCAAAACTCTTTAGATTCGGGAGTAGTTCCTGAGGATTGGAGGGTAGCTAATGTAACACCACTTTTTAAAAAGGGAGTGAGAGAGAAAACGGGGAATTACAGACCAGTTAGTCTAACGTCGGTAGTGGGGAAACTGCTAGAATCAGTTATTAAAGATGGGATAGCAGCACATTTGGAAAGTGGGGAAATCATTGGACAAAGTCAGTATGGATTTATGAAGGGTAAATCATGTCTAACGAATCTTATAGAATTTTTCGAGGATGTAACTAGTAGTGGATAAGGGAGAACCAGTGGATGTGTTATATCTGGACTTTCAGAAGGTTTTCGACAAGGTCCCACATAAGAGATTAGTATACAAACTTAAAGCACACGGTATTGGGGGTTCAGTATTGATGTGGATAGAGAACTGGCTGGCAGACAGGAAGCAAAGAGTAGGAGTAAACGGGTCCTTTTCACAATGGCAGGCAGTGACTAGTGGGGTACCGCACGGCTCAGTTCTGGGACCCCAGCTATTTACGATATATATTAATGATTTGGACGAGGGAATTGAATGCAACATCTCCAAGTTTGCGGATGACACGAAGCTGGGGGGCAGTGTTAGCTGTGAGGAGGATGCTATGAGGCTGCAAGGTGACTTGGATAGGCTGGGTGAGTGGGCAAATGCATGGCAGATGCAGTATAATGTGGATAAATGTGAGGTTATCCACTATGGTGGCAAAAACAGGAAAGTAGACTATTATCTGAATGGTGGCCAATTAGGAAACGGGGCGATGCAACAAGACCTGGGTGTCATGGTACACCAGTCATTGAAAGTAGGCATGCAGGTGCAGCAGGCAGTGAAGAAGGCGAATGGTATGTTAGCATTCATAGCAAAAGGATTTGAGTATAGGAGCAGGGAGGTTCTACTGCAGTTGTACAGGGTCTTGGTGAGACCACACCTGGAGTATTGCGTATAGTTTTGGTCTCCTAATCTGAGGAAAGACATTCTTGCCATAGAGGGAGTACAGGGAAGGTTCACCAGACTGATTCCTGGGATGTCAGGACTTTCATATGAAGAAAGACTGGATAGACTCGGTTTGTACTCGCTATAATTTAGAGGATTGAGGGGGGATCTTATAGAAACTTACAAAATTCTTAAGGGGTTGGACAGGCTAGATGCAGGAAGATTGTTCCCGATGTTGGGGAAGTCCAGAACAAGGGGTCACAGTTTAAGGATAAGGGGGAAATCTTTTAGGACCGAGACGAGGAAAACTTTTTTCACACAGAGAGTGGTGAATCGCTGGAATTCTCTGCCGCAGAAGGTAGTTGAGGCCAGTGCATTGGCTATATTTAACCATATAACCATATAACCATATAACAATTACAGCACGGAAACAGGCCATCTCGGCCCTACAAGTCCATGCCGAACAAATTTATTTTCCCCTTAGTCCCACCTGCCTGCACTCGTACCATAACCCTCCATTCCCTTCTCATCCATATGCCTATCCAATTTATTTTTAAATGATACCAATGAACCTGCCTCCACCACTTCCACTGGGAGCTCATTCCACACCGCCACCACTCTCTGCGTAAAGAAGTTCCCCCTCATATTACCCCTAAACTTCTGTCCCTTAATTCTGAAGTCATGTCCTCTTGTTTGAATCTTCCCTATTCTCAAAGGGAAAAGCTTGTCCACATCAACTCTGTCTATCCCTCTCATCATTTTAAAGACCTCTATCAGGTCCCCCCTTAACCTTCTGCGCTCCAAAGAATAAAGACCTAACTTATTCAACCTATCTCTGTAACTTAGTTGTTGAAACCCAGGCAACATTCTAGTAAATCTCCTCTGTACTCTCTCTATTTTGTTGACATCCTTCCTATAATTTGGCGACCAAAATTGTACACCATACTCCAGATTTGGTCTCACCAATGCCTTGTACAATTTTAACATTACATCCCAGCTTCTATACTCAATGCTCTGATTTATAAAGGCTAGCATACCAAAAGCTTTCTTTACCACCCTATCTATATGAGATTCCACCTTCAAGGAACTATGCACGGTTATACCCAGATCCCTCTGTTCAACTGTATTCTTCAATTCCCTACCATTTACCATGTACGTCCTATTTTGATTTGTCCTGCCAAGGTGTAGCACCTCACATTTATCAGCATTAAACTCCATCTGCCATCTTTCAGCCCATTTTTCCAAATGGCCTAAATCACTCTGTAGACTTTGGAAATCCTCTTCATTATCCACAACACCCCCTATCTTGGTATCATCTGCATACTTACTAATCCAATTTACCACACCTTCATCCAGATCATTGATGTACATGACAAACAACAAAGGACCCAACACAGATCCCTGAGGCACCCCACTAGTCACCTGCCTCCAACCCGATAAACAGCCATCCACCATTACCATCTGGCTTCTCCCATTCAGCCACTGTTGAATCCATCTTGCTATTCCTGCATTTATACCCAACATTTGAACCTTCTTAACCAACCTTCCATGAGGAACCTTGTCAAAGGCCTTACTAAAGTCCATATAGACAACATCCACTGCTTTACCCTCGTCAATTTCCCTAGTAACCTCTTCAAAAAATTCAAGAAGATTAGTCAAACATGACCTTCCAGGCACAAATCCATGTTGACTGTTCCTAATCAGACCCTGTTTATCTAGATGCTTATATATATTGTCTCTAAGTATCTTTTCCATTAATTTGCCCACCACTGAAGTCAAACTAACAGGTCTATAATTGCTAGGTTAATTGCTTAATTTAAGAGGGAGTTAGATGTGGCCCTTGTGGCTAAAGGGATCAGGGGGTATGGAGAGAAGGCAGGTACAGGATACTGAGTTGGATGATCAGCCATGATCATATTGAATGGCGGTGCAGGCTCGAAGGGCCGAATGGCCTACTCCTGCACCTATTTTCTATGTTTCTATGTTTCACAGTGCCAGAGACCTGGGTTTGATCCTGGCCTCGGATGCTGTCTGTGTAGAATTTGCACATTTTCTCTGTGAGCACGTGGGTTTTATCCAGGTGCTCTGATTTCCTTCCCAAAGACATGCAGGTTTGTGGGTTAATTGGCCCCTTGTAAATTGCCCCTAGTTTTTTTGGGATTGAACCCGAAAGTGGGATAACTTAGAACCAGTGTGGATGGGCGATCGATCGTCGGTGTGGACTCAATGGTCCATAGGCCCTAATTCCACGCTGACTCTCTAAATTAAACTAAACTAAATTATTGCAAATGTCGGGTGTAAGGATGGAAATTTAAATTAGAAATGAAAGATAAGAGCTGCAAATGGATACCAACTATCAATAAATAGAGAGGAAGAACGGAAACAGGTAGTGGAGAATTGAAAGGGAAAAAGAGGCAGTGGTGGGTATTGGGAAATGGGGAACTATATGCTATGGAAGGGTCCTTGTGAAATGCTGCCTGTTTGGAGCAGCAATCAATGGGGCCCACAGGTTATAGAATCATGTGTGCAGATGCTACAATCTTTGTCAGTGTTGGTTTTCTAACAAAGGTTAACACGTGTAATTTAATATTGAGAATCAGTGAAAATAAAACCAATACCACATTGGGGACCTTTACCTTACATGAGGTTATAAGAGTTCTTTGAGATAGATGTATTCCTTATTTGACAGGCAGCAAACCGTAAGAACTGTACTTCGCAACCTTTTGATCCAGTTGTATTCTTGAAATCAACATGTAAATGAAATATGATGGGGAAATGATAGCCACACCAAGATTAATCTTTCCCAGAACTGTTTGCATTTCCTGAAGAGCAGGACTTGTGCTGGAAATGGCCGCAAACATTTAAAAACAATTTGGGTGTAATTTATGGTTACTCTGTTTTATTCTCTATTCCTGTTTCTAGATCGGGACACAGAAACCTTTCCCAGTAAAGTATAATTTGTCCATTTATTTTACATATAGGGTCCACTCAAAGGATTTTTGGAAGTATTGGGAAAACTCCAGAAGAAATTCCATGCCAAAGATTTACGTTGCGACTGCCCGATCAGGACTTATCTTGTCACAGCAAGAAGCGCCGCAAGTTCTGGAGCAAGGGTTTTGAAGACCCTCCGAGACTGGGGGCTGGACGTTGATGAAGCACTCTTCCTCGCCGGGGCACCAAAGGGGCCAATGTTAGAAAAGATTCGCCCTCATATTTTCTTTGATGATCAAATGTTCCACGTTAAAGGGGCACAGGCGATGGGAACAATTGCAGCACATGTGCCATACGGCATTGGTCAAAAGTACAATAAGAGCACTCCCATAACTGAAAATACAAAAAAAAGTTAAATTATGTAAAAAAAATAGACAGCCATGCTGTTTATTCCAGGTGGAATAAGCAAATGCGAAAATCCAGGGAATGAGAAAATTCAACTTCATTCGGCAGATGGGCCTTTTCTACAAAAAAGTCGCATATTTGTTTCTCCTTTTCCAGACTTCCCAAAATGTATTTCATTTACTTATCTTATATACTATCAGGCTTGAGGGGTAGGAGAGCATGAACAATCAGCTTACATTTTCAAACCACACTAGGTGTGACTTTTCCTTCAAAATTGTTCTGTTTAAAATAACTATATGGTTATTTATTTTAGAATTACATAATAGTAATGATACAAGCGGACATGTGGATGATATCGATATTTTGATTTGGTGTTTTGCAATAATTAAAACTGCATATTTTTACCTTATTTGTCCTGCTGCACACAAATACATTTATTTCACCCCTCCGGAAGTGGCGGCGCTGTTAACAGCTGCGGCTCGCCTGCAGTCCGTCTGGTTTTTCTTTTTTCTGTCGTTTTTTTTGTCTTGTTTTGGTTAAGTTTTAGTTTGTTGGGTTGTGTTGGGGGGGGGGGGAATGCAACTTTTTCGTGTCGTATCCCCCTTCTTTGCCTCCGTCTCCACTGAGGCCTAATGGCGGAGCTGGCGGCCTCCAGCCTGCGACTGACCCCGAGGCTCCGGAGGCAGAGCCAGCCAGGACTCACCAACGAGAGGCCGGCCGTCTTCGGGGCTGAGGCAGCAGCGGCCCGACTTGCTGGTGCGGCGTTCTGGCTTTCGGCGGCGGCCTGGAGTTGATGCAGCGGGGCTCGGAGCTGAGACTGTAGGACCCGGAGCTGGGGCGGCGGCCCGGAGCGGAGACTGTGGGACCCGCGGAGCTGGGGCAGCGGCCCGGAGCGGAGACTGTGGGACCCGGAGCTGGGGCAGCAGCCCGGAGCAAAGACTGCGGGACCCAGAACTGGGGCGGCGGCCCGGAGCAGAGACTGCGGGACCCGGAGCTGGGGCGGCGGCCTGGAGCTGATGCTGTGGCGGGCCGTCTCGGAGCGGAGACGGCGTTCCGGCTTTCGGTGGCGGCGACATCACCACGGAGGTCTGCTGGACTGGAGGGCGGCATCTCCGGCCTGGATCGATCGCCTCAGCGCTGAGGGAGAACAAGGAGGGAAGAGATGGAGACTAAGACTTTGCCTCCATCACAGTGAGGATGTGCTTGGTGAACTCACTGTGGTGGATGTTTAATTTGTGTTTATTGTATGTTTTGTTTTTATTGGTTCTGTGTATGACTGCAGGCAACATAATTTCGTTCAGACCGAAAGGTCTGAATGACAATAAAGGAATCTAATCTAATCTAATTTAGTCCTCTTGGCATATTGTTTAATTTAAATTACTTGCTTAGATTGGAAATTAAATTACCTCCAAAGTGGCCAAAGGAATCCCTCAAAAATCTAAATCTTACAAAGCAGAATGAGGCCAGTCTGTGCCAGCTCAATCCGTGCAAGACCATTTTAATGGGTTTTTTCCTTTGCCCTTTTAGAATCATTTTTTGTTGCAAGTATTGCCTTCACTTCTCAGTTAAACGCTTTTGCTAAATTTGTACCAACAGTAGTAGTAATGCATAATTGATATAAAGGAATGATGTCACAACAATATATGTTGTAGCTTTAGAAAAAGTTGGTTAGGTCACATTTGGAGTGCGCAATTCCGATCGCCCCATTATGGGAAGGACGTTGAGGCACTAGAGAGGGTGCAGAAGGGATTTTACAAAATTATGTCTGGATTCGTGGGTATCAGCTATAAGGAGAGGTTGGGCAAAGTTCAGTTATTCATTCTAGAGCATTGGAGGTTAAGGGGAGACCTGATGGAAGTTTTTAAGATTATGAGAGGCATCAAGAAGGTAATTAGAATCTTCTTTCCGGGTGGAAATGTCAAATACTAGAGGGCATAGCTGTGAATTGAAATTGTGAAAGTTTAAAGATGTGCAAGACAAGTTTTTTGCACAAAGTGGTAAGTGCGTGGAATTCATGTGTTCCCTATATTCGTGGAAGGGGTGATGGTGGAAGCACATACGATGGTGGAGTTTAAGAGGCTTTTAGATAGGCACACGGGAAGCTACGGATTGTATGCAGGCAGAAGGGATTAATTTACATTGGCATCATGTTTGGCACAGACAGCATGAGACAAATCTCACATTCCTGTGCTGCACTGTTGTATATTCTATGTAAAGGTCTATAAGTATATTCTGTGACTCGCCTTCAGTTACATGATGCATGACGATACTTCTCGGTCACACATGGTATATGCTCTTTAATGGCTAACATTTCAAAGGTCTTTTATTCACATGTACCAATTAAGGTACAGTGATAAGCGAATTACCATAGAACCATACGAAAATGTATTTACTATTATTCCTCATTTTTTGCAGTAGTAAATCTCATTTTAGAGCACTTTTAATTTCTAAAATAACATTGTTTACATTCAGAGATTAATTTTTGCAGAGTCGAGGTTTGGGCCTGCAGTGCAGAGCACTACACTGAATGGAATGAGTAACAGAAAAAAATGTATTATCTATGAATCATGAAAATCATTTCAGGATTTTCACTTTCTTAATATTGAACTAATAAATTACATTTATTTGGTTTGCGTGTTGATAACTTTGTCATATCAATGGCACTTTTTTATCCAAGTCACATTTGGCAAACATTATTTCATTACCTCCTTACAAAGACCCAACCTAAGTTGTTGGATGGGGTTCAAGAATTGCAGACAAGGCTGACAAAATTGTGGAAAATACTGATTGCTTTTATTAGTAGCAGTAACCTGCAACAGTTAGAACATTTGTTTGTGTATTTGTTTATTGGAGGAGAGAACAGTTTAAATCACATATAAACTTTTTATACTTTGAAATAAAAAAACATTTTGTACTATGTTGCCTTGTGTTTCCTCTTGAGGAACAGCAGTTATAGGTTATGAACCATCAATTATCCAGCCTTTGATGAAGACCAGGTAATGAGTGGACCTAAATGATGGATTGCCTTGCTCTATCTTGGAAGCAGATTCCAGCAATTGCTGGTGAGGGCAAACTACAGTGCCCTCCATAATGTTTGGGACAAAGTCCCATCATCTATTTATTTGCCTCTGTACTCCACAATTTGAAATTTGTAATAGAAAAAAAATCACATGTGGTGAAAGTGCAGATTGTCAGATTTTAATAAAGGTATTTTTTATACATTTTGGTTTCACCATGTAGAAATTCCAGCAGTGTTTATACATAGTCCCCCCATTTCAGGGCACCATAATGTTTGGGACTCAGCAATGTCATGCAAGTGAAAGTAATCATGTTTCATATTTTGTTACATATCCTTTGCATGGATTGACTGCTTGACGTCTGCGATTCATGGACATCACCAGTAGAGACCTATATTTCAGAGCTAAAAATATAAGGGTGGGCCCTTGCATTATTTAGTGCAATGTCCAACAACAGTTGCATTCTGTGCTCGTCTGATTGCACTCCAGAGCTGTGCAACCCACAGAATGCAGTTAATGTATGAAGCGTTTCCTGAGGGATATGATACGATAGAACTTTATTTACCCCAGGAGAGAAATTAATCTGCCATCAGTCATAAAACACAAAATACATGAAACATGAAATTAAAGTGATGAGGAAATATTCGGTGGCAGCAAAACCAATTGTCAATAATTTATTTTTTTCTTCATTGGCTATCTTTGAACAGACTTTACTGGACTTTATATTGCACTAAACGTTATTCATGATATTTCCCTGTATCATGTATCTGTACACTGTGGATGGCTCGATTGGAGTTGTGTATTGTCTTTCCGCTGACCAGTTAGCACGCAACAAAAGCTTTTCACTATCTCTGTATACATGGCAACAAGTTGGCGGCGTTGCCTTAGCAGCTGCGGCTCGCCTGCAGTCCGTCTGTTCTTTCTATTTTTGTTGTTCTTTTGTCATGTTTTAGTTTTATAAGGTTGTGTATGTGTGTCGGTGGGTGGGAGAAACATGTTTTTGGTCTCTTCCTTCGTGGGAATGCGACTTTTCTTGTCGTATTCTCCGGCTCCGTCTGCGCCGAGGCCTAATGGCGGACCTGGTCGGCCTCGGGGCTGTGGCGGCGTTCCAGCGGCAGAGGCTACCCGACCCAACCTAGGAGATGTGGCGGCAACCCGGCCTCGGAGCTGTGGCAGCATTCCGGCGGCAGCGGCGACCCAACCCAGCCGCGGAGCTGTCGCGGCGTTCCGTCGGCAGCGGCGACCCGACCTGACCTCGGAGCTGTGGCGGCGTGCCCCAACTCCGGGTCCCTTGGTACTCGGCCGCGGGCCCAGTGGACGACATCGTCGGGAGCTCGCAGGTGACAGGTTGGTGACCTGTTTTCCCGGTGCTCCCGCAACAACAGCTGCGTCCGCTGGACTGGAGGTCCGCAGCTTTGGCGGCTTTGACCACCCCGGGCCGGGGAGTTTGAACTGGCCCGTTCGCTTAAATTCAGCCGTGGAACTGACATTACTTACTATCGCCCGGCAAGGTCACAACATCCGAAGCCTGGATCGCCTCGGCGCAGAGGGAGAACATGGAGGGAAGAGACAGAGACTTTAAGAATTTTGCCTTCCATCACAGTGAGGAGGTGCCTGGTGAACTCACTGTGGTGGATGTTAAATTTGTGTTTAATGTGTGTTTTTGTCATTTTTATTATATGTATGACTGCAAGGCAACGAAATTTCATTCACAATGACAAAAATAAAATTCAATTCAATTCAATTCAGAGTAAAATCAATAAACTAAACTCATTTGATTGATAGGTCTGACTAATCGATTGCAATCAAGCACGAGTTCCTGAGGTGCTTTATTGCCTACTGTACTCTTGCTATGTGGGGCAAAGACTTTGCAGGAGGATGAGTACCATTAAAGAACTGAATCATGCGGCTGCAGGAAAGCTGGAAATAGATGCAATGAATACCTTTATAATGCATGAAGACAGCGCACTTGCTTGGTTAAGCCTTGCAAGCTTAAGTCTGCAAACTTTATGGATTTCAATTGTCAACAAGGAAACGCATTAGTTACCCATTAAATGGACCTAGACTCCAAAATGAGTTGATGCAGATCCATATGCAGACATGGAGGAATAGTAGTGCACATCTGCAGTTACTTTATCTGCAGCAGGAAATACTGTCTTAGTTGTGACTAAGTTACAGGCTCTGTTTGCACTGCAAACAACAATGTTGGGGAAATATGAATGAAGTTCCAAGAGTCCTTGTTATCAGCAAAGTATAGGTCACTGTAATCTCAAGACTTAAAATTATCATGTAAAGCAGTATATTCTGGGGGTCCAATTTTCATGCTGACCACTGGGTAAAATGCTTTGGTCATTAATACTTATTCCATTTTAATTACTGCCTTCATTTGTCAAGACCTATTATGTAGGTCCCTACCTAAATCTCTCTCTTTCTGTAAACATTCTATAAAATATATTCCTTTGATTGCCCTAATTTATTATTAAGTATTCAGTGTAAAATCTTGTTTGATAAAACTCCTGTGTATTTTGATAATACTTCTGTGAAGCAGCCCAGCATATTTTACTGCATTAAATGTCCTATGCAAATGCAAAGTACCTACTGATCCCAATTTTTGGCTGATTGGCTTTCTCCTTATTATGTCAATTCGTTTTACAATCTGAAGCATTTTCGTCAAACTGTCCCCTAACCTGATATATCCCTGGGATTGCAAGATAGGTTTACATAAAAATAAAATCTAAGAAATAGAAACAAAAGAACACCATTCTGTTCCTTATACCTATTCCACCATTTAGTAAGGACATGGCTGATCTTTTACCTCGGTCACATTTCCTCAATCAGTTCCACATGCCTTCAATACCTTAATAACTAAAATTTTCCCTGGTTCTAGATACTCTAACCAAGGGGAACTTCATCCATATATGTACCATGTCAAGCCTATTGAGAATTGGGTTTGCTTCAATGACATCACCTGTATATTGGTTCATATTGGGCACACTCTCCTCACATTACAAACCTGGCCATCCTGGGGAATCAATCTCCATAATCTTTCGTGTACTGCTACAATTGCAACTATATCCTTCAGTGGAGATACGATCTGTTTTTTTCGCCAAAATTTCCCCTCGCCAAAACCTGCATAGCTCCTGCCCCATAACTCCATTATTTGTTTGAAGCCTCCTCTGCAGTCAGTTATTTCATTTGCTTGGACACTATTCCCATCCAAGTTCAAGAGAAGTCCATCCAGCAGAAAGGCTCACTCTTTCCATGGCCCTCAATTTGGTCTTTGAGTCCTTATAACACAGAAACATAGAAAATAGGTGCAGGAGGAGGCCATTCGGCCCTTCGAGCCAGCACCACCATTCATTGTGATCATGACTGTTCATCCCCAATCATTAACCCGTGCCTGCCTTCTCCCCATATCCCTTGATCCCACCAGCCCCTAGAGCTCCATCTAACTCTCTCTTAAATCCATCCAGTAATTTGGCCTCCACTGCCCTCTGTGACGGGGAAATCCACTAATTCACAACTCTCTGGGTGAAAACGTTTTTTCTCACCTCAGTCTTATTCTAAGACTGTGGCCCCTGGTTCTGGACTTCCCCCAACATTGGGACCATTTTTCCTGCATTTAGCTTGTCCAGTCCTTTTAAAATTTTATATGTTTCTATAAGAACCCCCTCATCCTTCTAAACTCCAGTGAATACAAGCCTTGTCTTTTCACTCTTTATCTATATTAAACAGCATCTGCTATGCATCTGCCCACACACTCAACCTGTCCAGGTCACCCTGCAACCTTCTAACATCCTCTTCACAGTTCACACTGCCACCCAGCTTTGTGTCATCCACCAACTAGCTAGTGTTGCTCCTAATTCCCTCTTCTAAATCATTAATATATATGGTAAACAGTTGAGGCCCCAACACCAAGCCTTGCGGCACTCCACTCGTCACTGCCTGCCATTTTGAAAAGGACCCGTTCACTCCTACTCTTTGCTTCCTGTCTGCCAACCAATTTTCTATCCATGTTAACACCCTACCCCTAATGCCATGTACTCTAATTTTAGTCACCAGTCTACCGTGCGGGACCTTATCAAAGGCTTTCTGAAAGTCTAGATACACTACATCCACTGGCTCCCCTTCATCCATTTTGCTTGTCACATCCTCAAAAAATTCCAGAAGATTAGTCAAGCATGATTTTCCTTTCATAAATCCATGCTGACTTGGACTCATCCCAAGCTACCCAAATTCCCCATTATTACCTCTTTAATAATTGACTCCAGCATCTTTCCCACCACCGAAGTCAGGCTAACTGATCTGTAATTCCCCGTTTTCTCTTTTGCTCCTTTCTTGAAAAATGGGATAACATTAGCTATCCTCCAAACCACAGGATCTGATCCTGAATCTATTGAACATTGGAAAATGATCACCAATGCATCCACCATTTCTAGAGCCACCTCCCTGAGGACCCTTGGATGCAGACCATCAGGCCCAGGGGATTTATCATCCTTCAGTCCCATTAGCCTACCCAATACTATTTATCACCTAATGAAACATTCTTTCAGTTCCTCTACCCCCTTAGATCCTCTTTCCTCCAGTACATCTGGGAGATTGTTTGTTTCTTCCTTAGTGAAGACAGATCCAAAGAACCTGTTCAACTCTTCTGCCTTGTTTGTTCATAATAATTTCACCCGTGTCTGCCTTCAAGGGGCCCACATTTGACTTTGCTATTCTTTTTCCCTTAACATATCTAAAGAAGCTTTTACTGTTCTTCTTTATATTCCTGGTCAGCTTCCCCTCGTACTTCATCTTTTCAGCCCGTATTGCCCGTTTTGTTTCCTTCTGTTGTCCTATGAAAGTTTCAAAAACCTCTGACTTCCGGCTACTCTTTGCTGTGTTATACATCTATTCTTTTAGTTTTATTCGATCCCTAACTTCTCTTGTCAGCCACGGTTGCCTCTTAGAACCCCTTAGAATCTTTCTTCCTCTTTGGAATGAAATGATCCTGCGTCATCCGGATTATGCCCAGAAATTCTTGCGATTGCTGTTCCACCATCATTCCTGCTAGGATCCCTTTCCAGTCTACCTTGGCCAGCTCCTCCCTCATGTCTTCATAGTCCCCTTTTGTTCAGCTGCATCACTGACACTTCCGATTTAACGTTCTCATTCTCAAATTGCAGATTAAAACTAATCATATTATGATCACTGCCTCCAAGTGGTTCCTTTACCTCAAGTTCTCTTATCAAATCTGGTTCATTGGATAACACTAAATCCAGAATTGTCTTTTCTCTGGTCGGCTCCATTACAAGCTGCTCTAAGAATCCATCTCCGAGACACTCTACAAACTTTCTTGAGGTCCTGAACCAACCTGATTTTCCCAGTTTACCTGCATATTGAAATCCCCCATCACCACAGTGGCATTACCTTTGTTACATGCCAGTTTTAACTCCTGCTGCAACTTCCACCCTACATCCGGGCTACTATTTGGGGGTCTGTAGATAACACAATTAGTGTCTTCTTGCCTTTACAATTCTTCAACTCAATCCACAGTGCCTCTACCTTGTCAGTCCCTATGTCGTCCCTCACAAGGGACTGAATTCTATCCCTCACCAGCAGAGATACCCCCCTCCTCTGCCCACCTGCCTGTCCTTTCAAAAGGATGTATAACCCTGAATATGTATAATAATCCCCACAATGTCATATCTACCAACTTCTAACTGAGCCTCAAGCTCATCTACTTTACTTCTTATACTTCGCGCATTCATATACAATACTTTTAATTCCTTACACATCTCACCTTTCACATCGATCCCTATTACACTTGGCCATACTCTCCTATCCCTTTGTGAGCTTTCTTTCCCATTAATTCTGGGGTCATTAACTATCCCTTTACTCTCTTTCCCTTTAACTCCGTCCATGACTATCCCATTTGATCCCCCCCCCTCCCCCCCCTCCCTATTTAATTTAAAACCACCAATGTCGCAGTGGCAAACCTGCCTGCCAGAATGCCGGTCCCCCACCTGTTAAGGTGCAATCCGTCCCTTTTGTACAGTTCTCCCTTACCCCAGATCCCAGTGGTCTAAGAATCTAAATCCCTTCCCCCTGCACCATTTCCTCAGCCACACATTCAGGTCCTGCATCTCCCTGTTCCTGCTTTCGCCAGCACAAGAAACTGGAAGCAATCTGGAGATAAGCACCCTGGAGGTCCTGCTTTTCAGCACTTTTCTGAGCTCTCTAAAGTCACACTACAGAATATTCATCCCCTTCTTTCCGACATCGTTTGTGCCAACATGCACTACAACTTCCAGTTGTTCACCTTCGCCCTTGAGGATTTTCTGCACTCTGTCCGTGACATCCTGGATCCTTGCACCAGGGAGGCAGCACACCATCCTCGAATCCCGTCTGTTGCCGCAGACGGGATTCTCGACAGCTTCTAAGTGGGTGAACCTGTTCACAAGAGGTACAACACCCGGGAACCTTTGCATTCCATGCTTCCTTCCCTTTCTCACCTTCACCCATCTTCTCTCTTCCAGCACCTTAGGTGTAACAATCTTACTGTAGGACTCGTCGAGGAACGACTCAGTTTCTCGGACGAACCCGAGGGCATCCACTTGCTTCTCCAGTTCCCCAACACTGCCTTCAGGAGCTGTACCTGGATGCACTTCTCACATTTGCAGCAGCCAGAGGCACCAGCAGTGTCTTTGACTTCCCACATACTGCATAGTATCCTCTCCTCAGCCTCCTCTCCGAAAACTCTCGAGCCAAAGACTCACACTTTACTCACAAGGCCGTTCCCTCACTGCCGCTCCCCTAGAGCAGCCTTGCAAACTGATAAACTTGCAAACATTGACTGATAAATTGCCTAATTTACCAATTTTCAAACTAAATACCTCAGTCTTAAACTGTTTTTCCCCTGTGACTTACTCACTTTTCCCACGGGCTTCAGCCAATCAGTTCTTTTCCCTGCTTCTCTTTGTTGCTGCTTGTTCAAGATTTACGTAGCTCTGGGCTCAGGTAAAGGAAGCAGTGTTCCCATAATATTGTGCAAATCTACATTGTACTCAAAGGTACAGAATAGAGGAATTCTACATTATATTTCCCGATTAACATGGCAGTTTTAGGATTGGTCGTATAATTTCACCAGCACATGCTTCACTTGCAGAGAAGCTATTATTTTAATTAGAAATGGATCCATCAATGTTTGCAATAATTCAGGCTTCCCTTGAGCATGTTGACATGAAATGCATGATATTAGCAAGCTTATTAATTGACACTTTGCAGAATCTACAGTAATGTCTGTACCTGCCACACTCCTGAGAATTTTCTCTGATATGAAAGATATTATGTGTCCAAAAAGGACATTTTTGTAGGATGCTAGTGAATTGAAATGAGTTTAGAACAAAGTGAAAATTATACATATATGGAAAATCTACCATGCTAAACTTCTGTACCTTTCTTAATTGCCCACCAGGAATGGGAGTTTCCATTTTTCGTACTTCTTTGGCAATATTCTATTTGTGGATGCTGTCAAATCGTGGGAACACAGCTTCCTTTACCTGAAACCACATGGATGCACTTCATTATTCCTGATCATTTTCTTCTCTGAATTGGCTTACCCAGACCACTCTCCCAGGCCAATTGAAGGAGCAGTGCAGGATGCATTGAAAGGATCTGCAAATTGACACAAAATGCTGGAGTAACTCAGCGGGGCAGGCAGTATCTCTGGATAGAAGGAATGGGTGATGTTTCGGGTCGAGACCCTTCTTCAGAATGAATTTCGACCTGAAACATCACATCCCTTCTATCCAGAGATGCTGCTGGTTCTACTGAGTTGCTCCAGCATTTTGTGTCTATCTTTGGTGTAAACCAGCATCAGCAGTTCCTTCCTACACAAGTCATAGAGCTGTATAGCATGGAAACAGGCTCTTCAGACCACTAAGTTGGCACATTGGGGTGGTCCCATTTGCCTGCATTTGGCCAAAAGCTTACTAAACCCTATGCCTTATGAACAAGCCGGTAGCATCTCTCTATCCAAATGAGGGCATTCAGTTATTAATCAATTACCAATTTAGCAAAACACAAAGTGCTGGAAGAACTCAGTGGGTCAGGCAACATCAGTGGAGGGAATGGACAGGCGACATTTCAGGTTGTGATGCTTCAGACATTGTGGTGGGGACAGTGGGATAAATTTTGGCTATTGATAGGTGGATACAGGTGAGGAAGTTTGATTTACAAATGGTGGCATTAGTGACAAAGGCGAGAGGTGAAAAGGAGACTAAGGGTTTCAGAAAAGGAGGATAATAATAACTTGTAAATAATAATAACTTGTAAAACCAGAGGGAGGTATGGAAAGCCATAATGGGAAGGGAAAGAGGGTGGATAAAAGGGAAATGAGGAACTCAGTGGTGGGAGATTAGTGTACATAGGATAGGAAAGGAGCAGATTGATTAGATTGGAGTAGTGGGAGAAATGGGTGCACACCACAGAATGGGGGCACAGGAATGAGCGAGCAAGAGAGGATAGGGAAGGGTATTAGTTATAATTGGAGAATTCAATGTTCATAAAATTGGGATGAGGTGCTGGTTCTCCAGTTTTCCTGTGACAATTGTTTTAAGTGGACCTAATATTAAATGTAATAATACTTTAGTGTAAAAATAAAGGTGCAAATTCGACGCCATCATCACTTCCTTCCAATTATAGTACGTCAATTCTCCTTTTCTTCTGACTTTCACTGCTTAAACAATTATTTTAAATTTGCCTTCCATTGCATAAGCTTTAACTTAACAAAGATTTGCATTGAACCTACATAAATCCCCTTTTAAAGTTCAAATAAATGATCTCCATATATATACCTTAATTACTTCCTTAAAAATGACATTTAGGTTTGATGACCATGACCTACCTTAATTTCTAAGTTGGTTCCATCTAATTAATTTCAAATTTGGACTCAGTTTTTCTTTCAATCCAGATTGAAGTAACCTTCCAACAGCATTAGAGAGAATCATTTATCAGTTTTCTTGAATAATGAAAGCTCACTGCAAAGGGGATAAGTCCAGAGTCAAGAGCAGTTTAGAAGTTTAAATGTAAAACATTTGCAATTTCCTCCTTTCCATTTAAACCCTTAGAAACAATTAAGTCCTTCCCACCTACAATGAAGACTAGCATATAGTACAGGTATTTATTAACATGCCTGGATAGAAACATCACCCATTATTTTTCTCCAGAGATGCTGCTTGACCCGCTGAGTTACTCCAGAACTTTATGTCTATTTTAGGTATTAACTTGCCTGTTGTTTCTTTTCAGATTGTTTTTACGGCTCAAGGTATAGTTTTTGCCTTCAATTGTATCTATTTGTATCTCACAATTGAAAGGCCTTGACATATTTTAATTTCTCTAACTTTGTTATCCTTGCTTTCCCTCTCTCTCCATCCCCCCCCCCTTCCCAGTTCTCCGACCAGTCTTACTGTCTCGAACTACATATTATCTCTGTTTGCTTTGTTGTTACCTTCTTCCAGTTAACAATGATCTATTCTACATTTTCCTTGATCTTCATCCCCTTTGTGCTGTTTTCACACCTTGCACTTTCTTATCAATGTACCTCCCACTCCTCTGACATCAGTCTGAAGAAGAGTCTCGACCTAAATCATCACCCATTCCTTCTCTTCAGAGATGCTGCCTGTCCCACTGAGTTACTCCAGCATTTGTCACACTTGCCACGCCTCCAGACACTTGAGCCTCTTTCCACACTCCTCCCTTGAGCTATTCTTCTTCTTCTATGTAGTTTTTTTTGGCGGTTGGCAAACAACGTTTTAGTGCATTACCGCCACCAACTGGTATGGAGTGTGGATCAAATAACATTATAACTTATATACTAATAACCTATATCTTTCCGAACAAATTGGTTACCCTGAGAAAAAGCAATAGGATTTGATAGCACTTGTATGAATTATTTTGTAAAATATCTATTAAATCAAATTGTACTTTTTCTTTTCTGAATCGTTCACTCATTTGTCTTCTTTCTTCCTCACCCTCGAGCTATTAGGAGTTTCACCTGCATTTAATCTGCTCCCCTAATCTATCACTTGGTATAAATACCTGAGATCATCACCACTTGGGTCCTATCTAATCAGTCCTGCATTCTGTCGGTTCAAAAGCAGTTCTGAGTTCAGTCAGCTCCAGGTCTAAGCTTCACTCCCTCATTAGCAAGAATGTCCGTCCTCAAATTTGGAGGCCAAAACTGCACACAATACTCCAGGTGTGGTCTCACCAGAGCCCTGCACAACTGCAGAGGATCTCTTTGCTCCTATACTCAACTACTCTAGTTATGAGGGCCAACATGCCATTTGCTTTCTTCACTACCTGCTGTACCTGCATACTTACTTTCATTGACTGATCAAGAAGGACCCCCAGATCCCGTTGTACTTCCCCTTTTCCCGACTTGACTCAATTTAGATAATCTGCTTTCCTGTTTTTGCCACCAAAATGGATAACCTCACATTTATCCACAATAAACTCCATCTACCATGCATCCGCCCACTCACCCAAACTGTCCAAGTCACCCTGCATCCTAATAGCATCCTCTTCACAGTTCGGACTGCCACCCAGCTTTGTGTCATCAGCAAATTTGCTAATGTTACTTTTAATCCCTTCATCTAAATTATTAATGTATATTGTAAATAGCTGTGGTCCCAGCACCGAGGCTTGCAGTATCCCACTAGTCACTGCCTGCCATTCTGAATGGGACCTGCTAATCCAGGGGTTGCCAACCTTGTTCTGCATAGAGGCCGGGACGCATGTCTGTGAGCGGATGGCGGGACGCATCTATCACGTGTGCACATGGATCCCGCCCCGGATGGCAGGCATCAAATCTCGTGTTCACAGAAGTTAGACAAAAATGCTGGGGAAACTGAGCGGGTGAGGCAGCCTCATGCAATCCTTGCATGTCTCACCCGCTGCGTTTCTCCAGCATATGCAGTTCTTTCTTAAACATGTTCACAGAAGGTGCGCAGCCGTACTGGTGGCTTTGCTCAGGATGCAGTACAGCCCTCGGGGGCACTCGGGGGGGGGGGGGGGGGGGGGGGGGGGGGGTGCTCGGCGGGCCAGATGAATACGGGGAAACAAAGTCCGCCTGCTGGCCAGATGATTTTGGGTTACAGGCCTCATTTGGCCCGGGGGCCATAGGTTGCCAACCCCTGTGCTTATCCCTACACTGTGTTTCCTGTCTGCCAACCAATTTTCTATCAATGTCAGCACCCTACCCACAATATCATGTGCTCTAATTTTGCCCACTAATCTCCTTTGTGGGACATTATCAAAAGCTTTTTGAAAGTCCAGGTACACTGCATCTACCGACTCTCCCTTGTCCATTTTTCTAGTCACATTCTCAAAAAATTCCAGATTATTAGTCAAGCATGATTTCCCCTTCATAAATCCATGCTGATTCGGACCAATCCTGCTATTGCTATCCAAATGTGCCGCTATTTCATCTTTTATTATTGACTCCAGCATCTTCCCCACCACCGATGTCAGGCTAACTGGTCTATAATTCCCTATTTTCTCTCTCCCATCTAAAGTGGAATCACATTAGCTTGCCTCCAATCCAGAGGAACTGATTCTGAATCTATAGAACATTGGAAAATGATCACTAATGTGTCTACAATTTCTAGAGCCACTTCCTTAAGTACCCTGGGATGCAGACCATCAGGCACTGGGGATTTATCTGCCTTCAGTCCCATCAGTCTGCCCAACACAATTTCCTGCCTAATGTGAATTTCCTTCAGTTCCTCCGTCACCCTAGATCCTCCGGCCACTAGTACATCAGGGAGATTGTTTGTGTCCTCCTTGGTGAAGACTGATCCAAAGTACCTGTTCAACTCGTCTGCCATTTCCTTGTTTCCCCATAATAAATTCACCTTATTCAGTCTTCAAGGGCCCAACTTTGGTCTTAACAAACTTTTCCCCTTCACATACCTAAAGAAGCCTTTACTGTCCTCCTTTTAATTCTTGGCTAGCTTATCTTCGTACCTCATCTTTTCTCCCTGTATTGCCTTTTTAGTTATCTTCTGTTGCTCTTTAAAAGTTGCCGAATCCTCTGGCTTCCCGCTCATCTTTGCTATATTATACTTCTTCTCCTCTATTTTTACACTGTCTCTGACTTCCAACCAGCCACGGTCGCCCCCTACTCCCCTTGGAATCTTTCTTCCTCTTCGGAATGAACTGATCTTGCACCTTCTGTATTATTCCCAGAAATATCTGCCATTGTTGTTCCGCTGTCATCCCTGATAGGGTATCTTTCCAGTGAACTTTGGCCAGCTCCATAGTCCCCTTTGTTCAACTGTAATACTGACACCTCCGATTTACCCTTCTCCCTCTCAAATTGCAGATTAAGATTTATCATATTATGGTCTCTACCTCTTAATGGCTCCTTTACCTCAAGTTCCCTTATCAAATCCGGTTCATTACGCAACGCTAAATCCAGAATTGCTTTCTCCCTGGTAGGCTCCAGTACAAGCTGCTCTATGAATCCATCACGGAGGCACTCGACAAACTCCCTTTCTTGGGGTCCAGTACCAACCTGATTTTCCCAGTCCACCTGCATGTTGAAATTTCTCATAACAAGCATAGCATTACCTTTACGACATGCCAATTTTAACTCTTGATTCAACGCACCCTATATCCAAGCTACTATTTGGGGGCATGTATACGTCCCATTAGGGTCTTTTTACCCTTACAATTCCTTAGTTCTATCCATACTGACGCCACATCTCCTGTTTCAATGTCACCCCTTGCCAAGGACTGAGTTTCATTCCTCACGAACAGAGCTACACCACCCCCTCTGCTCATCTGTCTGTCTTTTTGATAGGATGTATACCCTTGAATATTCAGTTCTCAGCCCTGGCCCTCTTGCGGCCATTTCTCTGTAATTCCCACATCATACTTGCCAGTTTCTAACTGAGCCTCAAGCTCATCTACTTTATTTCTTATACTTCGCGCATTCAAATACAAACTTTGACTTTGGTATTCACCTCCCCTCTCACTATTAGCCCTGACCTTACTCTCTTATCCCTTCTCAAACTGTCCTTCCCATTAATTCGTGAGTTTTTGTAACTTTTCCTGTACTCACTTCCCCTTTAACTCCATCTTTATACTCCCAATTTGTCAATCCCTCCACCCCACTATTTAGTTTAAACCCACACGTGTGCCATTAGAAATGTTGATAGGAGATAATGTCCTATGAAATGTTCTTGGGAATGTTTTACATCCATCTGTGACAGTGACAGTGACAGTGACAGGATTTGAGATGTGGGACTGGCAAAGGAATGTTTACTGCATTAATGTTTCATGGTAAAAGGAAAAAGGTTTAGGTTTATTATTGTCACGTACAGTGAAAAGGTTTGTTTTTCATTTTATCTAATCAGATCAAATAATACTATACATAAATACAATCAAATCAAACTCAACTACAAGAAGTTAAGTCTAGTTAAGTTTTTAAGTTTAGTTTAGAAATACAGCATGGAAACAGGCCCTTAGCCCACCAAGTCTGTGCCGACCAGCGATCCCCACACACTAACACTATCCTTCAAACACTAGGGACAATTTACAATTTTTCCAAGCCAATTAGCCTACAAACATGTACCTCTTTGGAGTGTGGGAAGAAACTGGAGGACCCTGAATATAGGTCACAGGGAGAAAATACAAACTCCATACAGACGGTACCCGTAGTCAGGATTGAACCTGGGTCACTAGCACTGTAAGGCAGCAACTCTACCGCTGCTCTACTGTGCCGGCCCAAATCAGAATTGAGAACTTTTACAATCATGCCTGCTTTAAGTTGTAGTTAGGGGAAATGGGTGGAGAGAATAAAAGGAATGTCTATGATTGGGTGGAGGCCAAGGGGTGGGAGATTGCAACCTTCACGTGGTCCGCCCTGTTTCGACGAATGCAAACAACCTGGCATGCACAATCAAATAAGATCAAATAGAACAAGTTGTCCTCCAACTATAGGCTGTGCACGCCATACGCAAGAAGTTAAGGTGGAGGCCAAGAGGGTTTGACTGACACCGATGGTGATAGTCCATGGTTAGAGTGAGGGCAATGAAGTCCTCCATGCTGCCCGTGCACCACTGTGCCGCCCGTAAGTTCTGCAAAGGGGAAGATACAGACTGTGAATATACTTCTCAGCATTGTAGCGCATAAGTTCCATTGACAAAATCCAATGTGCGCAATGGGATACAGATAAATCAAACAGTTCCCTGGCTTATGGGAGGACCATTCCATTGATTATTGTGTCGGTGTAAACCAGCATGCATTTAGAGGACAATGTAATGCTTCAATTGATTATCTTATGAAGATAGTGTTGAAAAAATATTGCAGTTTGGAGAATTCGACCTCTTTCCAGAAGAGTTTTGTTTATATTAATTTTATTACAAATATAAATTTGGGGTTATATCAATGATAATTTATAAACATGAAAATAAAAATGAGGGTAATATTTCTAGGTTTTGAGTGTAGGGAGGAGTGATGAAGTCTTCAGCATCATCCACTTCAATGGAGAATGTTGATCCCACACAGCTGAAAACAGAGAAGAAGCTGTTCCTGAGTCCGGTGGAGCAGACAAAATGTGTAGGAAGTGACTATAGATGCTGGCTCACACCGAAGATAGACACAAAATGCTGGAGGAACTCGACCCGAATAGTCATCATATAACATATAACCATATAACAATTACAGCACGGAAACAGGCCATCTCGGCCCTACAAGTCCATGCCGAACAAATTTTTTTCCCCTTAGTCCCATCTGCCTGCACTTATACCATAACCCTCCATTCCCTTCTCATCCATATGCCTATCCAATTTATTTTTAAATGATACCAATGAAGCTGCCTCCACCACTTCCACTGGGAGCTCATTCCACACCGCTACCACTCTCTGCGTAAAGTAGTTCCCCCTCATATTACCCCTAAACGTCTGTCCCTTAATTCTGAAAATCATCCATTCCTTCTCTCCAGAGATGCTGCCTGTCCCACTGAGTTACTCCAGCATTTTGAATCTATCTCCTGAGTCTGGCGGTATGCCTTCAGGCTTCTGCACCTGTTTGCACTATGAGCAAGGAGGAAGAAGGAATGGCCGGGTTCAAGGAAGGCAGGGAGCCCGGGGTAAGGGGCACCTGGGGATGTGGCTGGGGAGTGGGCTAAAGCTTGGCCATTGATAGGTAGAAGATACAGAAGAGGGGAGTTGTTTGACTTACAAATGGTGGCATTAGTGACGAAGGCTAGAGGTGAAAAGGAGACTAATAATGCTAGATAAGGAATAATATAATAATAATAATAATAGTAATAATAAATTGTGATACCAGAGGGAGGTATGAGGATGGAAGGGGATAGTGGGATAGGGAAAGAGGTTGGATAGAAGGGAAATGAGGAACTCGGTGATGGGAGATTATTGTGCATAGGAGGGTAAAGGTGCAGGTTGCTTAGATTGGAATAGTGGAAGAAATGAGTGCGCACCACATGGATGAGAGGGCGAGAGAGGAAGGGGAAGGGTATTATTTCTTATTGGAGAATTCAATGTTCATAACATTGAGATGAGGTGCTGGTCCTCCAATCTGGCTGGCTGTGGCAATTGTTTGGTGGACAATGTGCGGGCTGGCGGTGCGGGGGGAGGGAGGGAGGCGGCCACGCGTGGTGCCGCTCCTTGTGACAGCCCCCGGCGGTGTTTGTGACGAAGCCGCCGCCGCCGCCGCCGCTCAGGCCGCCAGAGAAGCGGCACCGTACCCGTCCCCGACCGACACCACCAACACCCCCTGCCCCCATCAAACAGCACCTGCCTTCACAAAGCAAAGCTAGGGCATCAGCGGCTCAGACTTTACTCTCCTCCCCCCTTTCCCCACCCCCTCCCCCATTCCACCGGACCATCTGCTCTGATTCAGCCGCAGGCGGGCGGGCAGGCGGGCAGCCACTGGACAAGATGAGCGATACTGGACTCTACTCGCTAGACGACATGGACATTTGCTCCGTGCCCGTTCCCGCGCCCCCCGAACGAGCCTCCGCCACCCGGCGGAGCCGAGGATCCAGCGGATCGACCAAGTCTACCTCAGGGGTAAAGCAACGCGCTTAGTCTGAAGAAGGGTCTCGCCCGAAACGTCCCCCATTCCTTGTCTCCCTGAGATGCTGCCGCTGCCGCTCCCGCTGCCTGGCCTGGCCTGGCCCGCTGCCTGTCCTGCTGAGTTACTCCAGCATTTCATGTCTACCACTTAAACCAGCATCTGCAGTTCTTTCCTACACAAGCTTAGACACATGTCGCTCAAACTAGGGGATGGGGTGACCCTTAACTATACATTGGCATCCTTCTAGTGGGTAGGCCTATATTTATTATGTACATCAATGGAGACAAACCTGACAAAGCTGGGTGTTGTTTTGCAGAACAAGTTACCGAACGCCATCACCATCGCCGTATCCTCACGGACACTCTTCAACATGGCAGAGGAAAGGGCTATCTATGAGACTGATGGGCTGGAGTCCTACGTTAAGTTTCAGCAGGAACACGAGAACGAGCCACTCAAGAAAGGATTAGCCTTCGCCTTAATGAAGGTAGGGCCACGTATACATAAACAATGAAGAAAGAGAGGGAATGGATGCAAATATTGTGGATTAATTCAGTGTAAATTACAGATTTGAGAAAATAAAGCTTGAGGTGTGGCATTGAAATAATCTGAAGCGAAAGAGAACATGTGGGATATTCAAAAAAACAAACACCTTGGTTAGGATCAAATGTGTAGCCACAGACTTGCCTTTCCCATTCTGTGTTTAAATTGGTTGTTTCTGAACTCTTGCTCCAACAGTCAGCTCAACAGAAGGACCTGCTACCTTCAGCTCAACAGAGGAGCTTGGTTATCCTGTTATAATTGTAGTTTTGTTAACTGGAAATTAATAGGTTGTTCCTCACATTATTCATTCCTTTGTATCAGTGAATCATGCTCTTTAGAAACCGGTTGAGGGATAAGATGTGGCATTTGTTCTATCCGTTTATTCTTTGGATTTGCACAGTGTGATGTGTTCAAGCAGCTTTGAGATTGTGCATGAGTTGTCAGTTGAGAGGTGTCGGAGGTTATGGGGAGAATGGGGTTAAGAGGGAGAGATATATCAGCCATGATTGAATGGCGGAGTAGACTTGATGGGCTGAATAACCTAAATCTACTTCTATCACTTATGACCTTATGACAGTGTGTTCTTATATACCACTTGCAGGGAAAATCATCCCTGCATCTTTCTTATAAATCCTTGTAAAGATTTTGTACATTTCCATGAAATAGGTCCCTTGTTCTGCTTTAAGTCAAACTCCACCACAGTTACTGGTATTAAACACACATTTTACCTTCAGGACTTCATGGACTGTAACAAAATTATGGGAGAATTAAACTAAAAAGTACACTATTTTATAAAGTCTGAATCTCTGCATATAGATCATTTAACCCAGCACATTAATTTCAGTATTTATTTGTTAAATGAGCCCGAGGCTTTTCTACACCTCCCCATACTTTCGACTTTGGAACCTCACTCATTGGGTACCTTGGACTGCTTTGACCTGGAGCTGGCTGAAATTGCTTATCAAATCAGTTAATTAACATCAGTGTCTAATCTAAAGAAAGGCAGGAGCACAATTTTGACCAATATCTCCTGCTGCATTTACTAATTACCTGCACATTTTATGGCATAAATCAGCGCAAATTGAAATTCTCCTCCGCCGCTTCTAATAATTTTGTTGCCTTTTCAAAGTTTGTAGCTTACAAAAGCAACACACAGATACACATTTTAAGATTTTTGCCTCCAGATATTCAGACAACACACCATTGTGGGAGTCTTGAACCAGTGATTGTAACAGTTCAAGTATTAATTCTATCAAGAAAATAGCAATAAAGAAGGATCTTGACCTGAAACGTCACCTATTCTTTTTCTCCAGAGAGTCTGCCAGACCCACTGAGTTACTCCAGCTTTTTGTGTAAATGCAATAAGTAGCACATCTAACTTATGTTAGCGTGAAGTACAACCTCATGTGTGACACCCAGATTCTGCAAAAATATAGTGGGGCAGATTTTGCAGTCAATTACTCGCACTGTTGTCTTCTTAGGGAACAAAAAAGAAATAGAAAACAATTCAGGTGATTCTCTCAGCAGGAGCATGTGGAAAAATGCCTGGAGTTTTCTCTGTGGCTAAGTCTTGAACTTATGAAGCATTTGGCAATCAATACAAACTCTACTCAGGAAAATGACATCTGGTTAAGTCGTGCCTTGACCCACTGCAGTTTGTCTCCTGCCATAATAGGTCCACGGACTATGCCATCGTCCTAGCCCTACACTCATTCCTAGAACACCTGGATAAGAGTGACACCTATGTCAGACTCCTATCCATAGACTATAGCTCTGCCTTTAATACGATTATACCTTCAAGCTTATCACCAAACTAGCGGGATTTGGTGTCAGCACTCATCTCTGCAACTGGATCCTCGACTTCCTGACCAGCAGACTCCAATCAGTGAGGATAGGGGACAAATCACCTTCCACGATAATCCTCAACATGGTGGCTCTGCAAGGATGCATTCTCAGCCCCCTTCTTTACTCCTTGTCCACCCACGACTGTGCAGCCATGTACAAATCTAATTCAATTTTAAAATTTGCAGACGACTCCACCATTGTGGGCCGGATATCAAATAATGATGAGACAGAGTACAGGAAGGAGATTGAGAACCTTGTGTCTTGGTGTCGAGACAACAACCTTTCTGTCAATGTCAGCAGGACAAAGGAGATTGTAATTTACTTCAGGAAGCGAAGCAGTACACATACCCCAGTTTGCATTGACAGTACTGAAATCGAGATGGTTGAAAACTTCAAATTTCTAAGATTCAATATTACCAACAACTTCTCCTGGACCACCCATATTGAAGCAAGGACCAAGAAAAAGCACACCCACACCTCTATTTCCTTAGTTTGTCATATTCCCGACAATTCTCATCAACCTCCACAGATGCACCATAGAAAGCATTTTATCAGGATGCATCACAGCTCGGTTTGGGAACAGTTACATCCAAGACCGCAAGAAATTGCAGTGAATTGTGGACACGGCCCAGACCATCACACAAACTAACCTCCTTTCGCTCAACTCCGTTTGTACCTCATGCTGCCTCGGCAAGGTCAGCATTGTAATCAAGGAAGAGTTGCATCCTGGTCATTCCCTCTTCTCCCCTCTCCCATCAGGCATAAGGTATAGAAGTGTGAAAACGCACACCACCAGATACGGGGACAGTTTATTCCCAGCTGCTATCAGGCAACTGAATCATCCTACCACAACCAGAGAGCAATGCTGAGCTACTATCTACCTCTTTGATGACCCTCAGATTCTTCTTGATCAGACTTCGCTGGCTTTACCTTGCACTAAATAATATTCCCTTATCATGTATCTATACACTGTAAATGGATCAATGATAATAATGTATTATCTTTCTGCTAACTGGTTAGCACACAACAACAACTTTTCGCTGTACCTCGGTACACGTGACAATAAACTAAACTGAACTGCCCGCAGACTTAGCCTTAACTGCTTAAAAAACAACTGGAAGTAATCTTCAAATTTGCTTAGATAAGCAAAAAACCGCCCCACAAACGTTAAAAGCATAAATTCAACCATAATTAAACCTAAAATGTTATAAATGTTTTAAGGATCATCTATCAAACCAGTGGGTAATTCGGAAACTTCTTGAAAATAATTTGTCTATTGGAATGAATAACCAGTTTAAAGTATTTTTAAATTACCAAAATCTTATTCAAGAGTGTAGACATTTTGAAAAAGCTGTTAGTTATATTATTAATGCAGATGATTTCAACACATCTATTTCACAAAATTTGTGCCATTTAAAATTACATCGGTAGCTCTTGGATGCGAGCGAGAAAAACTCAAACTGTTCAACAATCTTTTGTTCCATTGTGGATAAACTAGAACTGCTTAGACTGCTTTCTGAATCCAAGTAAAGGCTCAGAGCAAACATTTCAGGTTCAATGTCGCATTTTAGAAAAAGCTATGGTTTTTGTATTAATCATTCAATGTGTTATGAGTAAGTATATAAAAACAATGGATAAAATGAAGGGAAGCATTTTAGGAATACAATAGTGACACACAGTGAGCTAATAATTACATTCTGTAGGTCTGTTGATGAAATAAATGTGGTTGTTGAAATTGGCAATGAGTAACGTTGGTATAAAATCTAGCCCAAAATTTGGCATCTTCTACAATAAATAAGTGGATATAAACATGTTATGTGCATATTTAATATATGTATAATTGGAAGTCTTTGTTATGCCTAGGCACTGGAAGCTGTTAATTTACGGCTACATGAACTTTATCCTGGGAGTGATGAAGTATTTGATGTGGTTCTAATGACAAATAACCATGCCCAAGTGGGAGTGAGGCTCATAAACAGCATCAATCACTATGGTAAGCATCATTATAGAGTCCATGTAACCGAGTTATCAGCAGTATGCCACATTGAGGACCTATATATTGATGCTTTTTAAAAATTAAAACAAATGTTGAAAATATTATTTTCTTTCATATACCTTAAACAATTGACAGACAGAAACACATAATTTGCCAGTAAGGTTCCAAGAACAATTGATTTATTAGCAATAGCAATAAACCTGTCAATAACAATAGAAATGTAATAATTACCAGATCATAAGCAGTTAGTCAGCCTGATATAGACCTCACAAAATGTGCTCTTGCTGCCCTGAGGCTATTTGTTTTAGGAAGGAATTATGGGCATTTCAATGGCAAAAGGCTCCAAGTGTTAATAGCAGTGAGACATTTAGAAAGCGTGAGCGTATATTATAGTAAACAAATAGACAATGACTGACATATTAACAATCATCAGTGGGAAATAGATATGTAGGAAATAATTGAGAGATATAACAAAAACAGTGGTTCACCTATAAGGTGGTTTCAATTTCCTGAATAGTAACTGGGTTTTCCCTGGCGTAAAAGACTCAGATGGAGAGGAATCTTTGAGATGTGTCCCACAGAGTTTTTGAGGCAATACATAGATAGGCCAACGAGAAAAGACGTAGTACTGGACCTTATCTCAGGAAATATAGCTGATCAAGTGGAGGAAGTGTCAATTGGCGAGCTTTTTAAAGATAGCGACCATAACTCTTAATATCTCAAAGTGGTTATGGAAAAAAAGTGAGGATGGATGGACCAGGAATGAAGCACTTAATGGAGAAGACCAATTTTGTTAATATATACGACAGGATGTGGCAAAGGCAGCCTGCGAGCATTCACGCAGGTAAATTTACATCTGCTCAGTCAAAGGTGCACAGTGAAAGTTTAGGGCCAACGTGCTGTAAGCATGGAAGCCAAGGGTAATGAGTATGGGAACACTGGATATCAAAAGATATTAAGGATTAGATAAAGAGAAAAAAGGAAGCACATGGCTATTATAAAAACGGTGAGGGGAAGCTCTTCATGAGCATAAAAAAAGTGTAGGGAGGTCCCTTTAAAGGAAATTAGGATGGCAAAGAAGGATCACAAAATATCATGGGTGGCCAGGATTTAGGTAAACCGAAGGCATTGTATATTGAGAAAGAATAGGTAACCAAGGAAAGAATAGGGCCAACAGACAATCAGGATGGAGCCAAAAGGTGTCAGTGAAGTTCTACATTAACACCGTTCATTGATATTGATGTAATAAATGGAATTTATAGTTGAAGGATTCAGAACAGGAAAAGGGAACATTTTAATGCGTCACTAATAAAGAGGAGGTATTCGATGCCATTGGCCTTGAAGATGGATACATTTCCAGGACTGGATGAGATTTATCCTAGAAATAGGCGTAAATTGTTGGTGTGACCCAGCGGGTCAGGCAGCATCTCTGGAGAACATTTTAGTTTGGGACTCTTCTTCAGACTGATTATGGTGGGGAAATTGGGGAATGTGCAGAGAAAGCTGGTAGACAGCAGGCACAGGACAAAGTCTAGCGAGAGAGGTGGGTACAGGTGAGGGGGGCTTTTGATAGGCAGATGGTTGGGCAAAGGCCAGAGATGAATGACAAAAGGTATGAGATAAGGAGAGAAGAGGTGCGAATTGTGAAGCCAGAGGAAGGAATATAGGGGAGGGGGAAGGGAAAAATGGGTGCATGTCCAAGTAGGGCACAAGGAAGGGGGAGGGTGGGTAAATGAAGGAAAGATTTATAGATTCACACAAAGGGTGGTGGGTGTATGGAACAAGCTGCCGAGGTGGTTGTTGAGGCTTGGACTATTCTAACATTTAAGAAATAGTTAGACAGGTACATCGATAGAACAAGTTTGGAGGGATATGGATCAAATTCGGGCAGGTGGGACTAGTGTAGCTGGGACATGTTGGCCGGAGTGGGCAAGTTGGGCCGAAGGGCCTGTTTCCACACTGTAACACTCAATGACTCTATGATTCTATTAGTTAACCAAAATTAGAATAATTCGGGTCCTGGCCCAAAACATCACCTATCCATGTCCCCAGAGATGCTACCTGACCCGCTGAGTTATTCCAGCACTTTGTGTCTTTTCTTTTGTAAAGCAGCATCTGCAGTTCTGCAGTGATTTATCCCCAGTTGCTCTGAGGCAAGGGGAAAGAGAATGCCTTTAAATCTGTTTTGAAGGGGCAACAAAGCTTTTTGACAGGACAATGAATGTGGTTTACATGGCATCAGTAACGCCTTTAACAAGATTTCATTAAAGCAAGGACCAGCAATCTTTTAAAAACTTTAGTGAATAAATCTTTCTTTTCTCATTGCCATTCATGCTCTCTTACATTAAATCACCTATATGGCTATCTCTTTAACCTTGCAAAGGATATAAACACACTTTTTTGCCAAATTTAGTTTAGAAACCTTTTATGGCATTTATTGATGCATTGATTAGAATGCAAAAGTACAGAACTCATTCAGTAACATATTTAGTATATTTATTTTAGTTCATTGAAGGAAAATGGAGATTACTGGCAAGAACCACATTTATTCCCTACCCCTAATTACTCTTGAGAAGGTGGTGGGGAGTTCCTTTCTTGACCATTTGTGATTTATTTGATGAAGATTGTCCCCACTCAATGTTTGTTGAAAAGCTCTAGAATTTTGTGATGTAAATACAGCCATGTATTTAGGTCAGGAGGATATGTTACTTGGAAGGAGACATGATAACCACTTGTCAAGAGAGGGTAGAAGGCTGGCAGGGTGAGTCCAGAACAGGGAGGAATGTTGGAGAAGGGCTTGTCGCTGAGTGGCAATGATTCCTTGCCAGAGAAATGGGCCCAGAGGTGGAAACGACAGTAGAAGAGCTCGACATTGTGGCAGAATCAGAACCCGCTGAGGTGTGGGCATGGGTACAAAGGTAAAGCCTCTGCTGAGGACAGGCCATTCGGCATAGCAGACAGGAGACTCAGGTGGAATTGTAACAACATGACGGATCGGGGCTGAGATATGACACGAGGTCTGAAGTGGGCAGAGAGATGGAGGGGCGCAGAGAACAGCGAGAGAGGTGTGCGGAATGTAGGAGTGGAGGCTAGGGGGAAGTAGTGCAGTTAACACAGGAAGAACGGCAGCAGAACCCAGCGGTGTTGGTATAAAGGGACCTGGCCTGAAGGCATCCAGGTAGCAGTAGGACCCGGAAGAGTCAATAATCCAGCCAGGGGAGCTGTAGGAGCCAGCAACATTGGTGCTCCCGGTGCAGAAGTAGCCAGGGGTGCTGTTGGATCTGGAGAGGTCAATGACACTGGCCTGAAGGAGGTGAGAATCGGCTCAGAGCCTGTAGAAGGGTCCTGACCCAAAACGTCGTCTGTCCATTCTCTCCACATATACTACCTAACCTACTGAGTTCCTCCAGCACTTGTCAGTGGTCAAGATTGCAGCACGTGGGGTAGGAGTTTGCAACCTTCACGTGGTAAACCCTGTTTCGACTAATGCAATCAACCGGACATGCATAAACAAGATCAAATAGAACAAGTTGACCTACAACTTTAGACTGTGCACGCCTCATGCAAGAAAAAGATGAAGATTACAGCATGTGCAGTTCTTTGTGTCTCCAATATTTGGAGAAATTTCATTTCACATTGTGAATTACTTATATGAGTACTAATTAATATTGCTTTTGTGAATTTATCTTAATGTTTCTTAATTAAACAATCTAAAATTAAGTTGCAATTAAAGAAATACAATTATTTCTATCATTTTGTAGGTTTGTCAATTGATAGATTTTGTTTGACTGGTGGAACAAGTCCTATTAGTTACCTAAAAGCATATCAAACCAACTTGTATCTCTCATCGGATCCTGTTAAAGTAGCAAAGGCTCTAAGTGAAGGTAAGATGAAAGGAATATAGTGCAAAGCAGAAATTTAAAATGTGTCCTCACTAAAGTAATTTAGAAGGAAAAAAATCAACACTATTACTTCTTGGCTATCAAATTCTATACAGATTATACAAGCTGTAGCCTGCAGTAGATAATTTGTAAAATTTGTGGACAATTAATATGAGAGTCGGAAGCTGAGAGGCCATTGTCTCCTCTGTCCTTTGCCCAGCTCTGTCATTTAATAAGATCTTTATTCACCCATCCAGAAAAATCCCTTCTCATGTGAATTCTATGTATTTCTTAAATAGTTCTTGAATATATCTCTGTTGCTTTGGGTACCTTCTGACATTTTTTCAACCTAAAATGTTAATATACTGTTTCTCCCCACACATGCAACCTAATGTGGTATTTACAGCATTTTCTGTTTCAAATTTAGATTTGGAGCATCTGCAGTTTTTTGATTTAAACTAGTTTTATTTTAGTTACCCTTGTTTAACCCTTATTTAATTAATGTAAGCAATGATATTCTAATTTTAAGTATACATACCACGCCATGCATTTCTTAGGTTGAAAGGCCCTGGTTTATCCTCTCATTATTCACAACTCAAAGGATCTGCCTCATGGCTCTACTTTGCAGTACTTGCTGAGCTTAAAGGGCCTGTCCCACTTAGGCGATTTTTTTAGGCTGTTGTCACATGGTCGTGGGGTGACGCCTGTATGGTCGTGAATGGTCTCCTCAAGTTGCCTAAAGAGTAGTAACGTTTTTCTGGTCGCCGCTGGATTTTGAAATGTTCAAAACTTTTTGGCGACTGTGGGGTTGATGTAGCTTGTCTTCTACTGTCATAAGTGCTGTCGTAGGATGTCGCCAGGATGACACAGGTTGTCACCAAATGACGTTGGTTGTTGCCGGGTGCTGATTTTGGTGAATGCCATTGGCGACTACCTACGTAAACCAGCGACAGGTATTGGCGACTGAATTGTCTTCAGTTGTTGCCGACAGAGTCGTTGCTTGTCATAACTTGTCGCTGGTTGACTTTGGTTGTCGTAGGTTGTCGTCTCTGTGGTCGTAGGTGGACGTCCTAATGGGTTGCCGATTGTCGGTAACTTGCCGTAGCTTAAGGTTGACTCGGTGGTAGGCTGTCGTAGCTTGTCGTAAACATTGTCGTGGGGGTGGGTCCAGTCGCCGCTTTTTCGGCGACCTGCTACGACTGTCCAGCAGTCGCTGAAAAATTTGCCTAAGTAGGACAGGCCCTTAAATGTCTCTTTAGTGCTAACCAAACAGAACTCAACCTGGATCAGAGCACACAACTGTAAAATGTAATTATTATTTTCATCAATTTATCTTTGATTTACTCATTGTGGGTTTTGCTGCCATTTATTACACATCCTTACTTATGCATTTTAATGATACAAATGTTAGATAAATCTCCTTCCTGAACTATTGCAGCACGTTTGGAAAATATCTATATTACTAAAAGTCTGATCTTGACCGCTTTTGGACCACTGTGCTGCGATTTCCGAGAGAACGCCGCCACCTACGACCGTCATTTTTGGCCACCTTGCTCAGAGCCCCCCTCCGCCTTCCTGGACTGGAGGATTTTTCCCATCGATGACAAATCAGAGAGATATTAATGTTTATTAAAAAAAATCACCATTCTCTCTGCTGCCCCTGCTGGAGGGAGGGGGAGGGACTATAAAACCAGGAAGTGGTGTGCCTCACTCAGTCTCTGCAAGATGGATGAAGCCAAAGGGTCACCTCTCTCTGAGCTCTGAATAACACTGAACACATGTCTACTCAACTGTGAGTCCCCTTAATGTGGTTTGAAAATGATAACACTTACTGCAAATGGCGGCTTGGGAGCTTTGGCTTGAAGTTGAAATGCACTACTTACTGCAAATGGCGGCTTGTGTGCTTTGGCTTGAAGTTGAAAGGCACTACTTACTGCAAATGGCGACTTGGGAGCTTTGGCTTGAAGTTGAAAGGCACTACGTACTGCAAATGGCGGCTTGGGTGCTTTGGCTTGAAGTTGAAAGGCACTACTTACTGCAAATGCTTGGGTGCTTTGGCTTGAAGTTACACTACTTACTGCAAATGGCGGCTTGGGTGCTTTGGCTTGAAGTTGAAAGGCACTACTTACTGCAAATGGTGACTTGGGTGCTTTGGCTTGAAGTTGAAAGGCACTAATTACTGCAAATGGTGACTTGGGTGCTTTGGCTTGAAGTTGAATGGCACTACATACTGCAAATGGCAGTTTGGGTGCATTGGCTTGAAGTTAAAAGGCACTACTGCAAATGCACTTACTTCCTGTTTGCACTGTATATTGATTTTAGATAAAAAGCTACCACTTACGGCTGTGATATTTGGCCATCTTACTCTGTGCAGGTGCAGAGAATTCTTCCCATCAATGAATAATAAAAGTGTAATTAGTGTTTAAAAAATGTTGAGAATCTCTCTCATAGAAACATAGAAACATAAAAAATAGGTGCAGGAGTAGGCCATTTGGACCTTCGAGCCTGCACCGCCATTCAATATGATCATGGCTGATCATCCAACTCACTATCCCATCCCTGCCTTCTCTCCATACCCCCTGATCCCTTTAGCGACAATGGCCACATCTAACTCCCTCTTAAATATAGCCAATGATTTGGCCTCAACGACCTTCTGTGGCAGAGAATTCCACAGATTCACCACTCACTGTGTAAAAAATGATTTTCTCATTTCGGTCCTAAAAGACTTCCCTCTTATCCTTAAACTGTAACCCCTAGTTCTGGGCTTCCCCAACATCGGGAATAATCTTCCTGCATCTAGCCTGACCAACCCCTTAAGAATTTTGTATGTTTCTATAAGATCCCCCCTCAATCTTCTAAATTCTAGCGTGTACAAGCCGAGTCTATCCAGTCTTTCTTCATATGAAAGTCCTGCCATCCCAGGAATCAGTCTGGTGAACCTTCTCTGTACTCCCTCTATGGCAAGAATGTCTTTCCTCAGATTAGGAGACCAAACTGTACGCAATACTCCAGGTGTGGTCTCACTAAGACCCTGTACAACTGCAGTAGAACCTCCCTGCTCTTATACTCAAATCCTTTTGCTATGAATGCTAACATACCATTTGCTTTCTTCACTGCCTGCTGCACCTGCATGCCTACTTTCAATGACTGGTGTACCATGACACCCAGGTCTCGTTGCATCTCCCCTTTTCCTAATCAGCCACCTTCCTGTCAATCGCGCCATGAAGGCCACACCTTCTGGCTCAGTCTCTGCATGATGGGGGAGGGAGAGGTCGCGTCTCTGTCTGAGCTGTGAATCAACTGAACCCACTGAATGTCTACTGAACTGTGAGTTTGGTGTTTTGTGTGGTTTTATGGTGGTTTCACCCTGCATGAAATGGTATGAAGCTGCATTTGAATTTGGTGGCCTTGCACCCTGCTTGAAGTTGAATGAAACTGCACTTGAATTCAGTGGCCTTGCACCCTGCTCAAAGTGGTAAGAAACTGCACTTGAATTCGGTGGCCTTACACCCTGCTTGAAATGGAATTTCAAGGCATAGCCATGAGTCAACTGCCAGCCCACCAGCCGTGAGTGAGCTGCCAGCAGATCAGGCTTGGGGGACTGAGCTGTCACCCCAAGAACCCATACCAGCACTCCAGAAAGCCCCCCCCCATTGGAATTGGTGGAGAGGTGGAATATTGCGTTGGGGGACCAGCCCTCCCGTGTGAAAATGGGACCCAACGGGTCCCACTTAGCCTAGTAATCTTGTTGCATTTGGTAGGAAGTTCCAGAATTTGGAACCAGCAGAATAGTTCCAAGTTAGAATGGTGTGCAATTTGGAGGAGAGCCTTCAGGTGCTGGTGTTGCATATAACAAATGATGTTTTTCATACAAAGGGTGGTGCGTATATGGAACAAGCTGCCAGAGGAGGTAATTAATGTTGGGACTATCCCATCCCATCATTTCAGAAACAGTTAGACAGGTACATGGATAGGACTGGTTTAGAGGGATATGGACCAAACGCAGGCAAGTGGACTAGTGTAGCTGGGACATTGTTGACCGTTGTGGACAAGTTCCACACTGTATCACTCTATGATTATTTGACTATCTGCCTTCACTTGTTGCACTTTATCAAGCAGTTAAAGTGTGACTTATGAGTACTCTCTGTTTCTCGTTGACCAATCAATGTTCTATCCATATTGCATATGGTAGTTCCTATCTCGTGATCATTTATTCTCTACAATAAGTATTCCTGATCAATGGCTTCATTTCTCCTGCTTGACAGTAGAGGTCATCAGTTGTATTGAGAAAAGTATATTTAATAGAATTCACTGGCTCTTAAAAGACTAGTGTGACAAGTCTGTAGGATGTTCTCTTTACCAATAAACACATATACTTTTTCATCCCTCAATTGTCAGTTGTTTTTAGTGAACATTTCATGGCGAACACACCTTCTGATTTCCACTTTCCATTTTTTTGACATTTTTCCTTTCAGCATCATTAAGTTTGACCTCCATTTATTTTCAGTGCTTTAGGTCTGATTTCCATTTGCACTGGATTAATGCTCTCTTTGTAAAGTTCTCCGTGCATATGCAAAGAATTGCACAGAATCCATCTCCAATCAACAAGAGCTAGGATCCGGCGTGGGGCGGGACTGCCATAAGGGAGGGGGAAGAGCAATGGGGACCTGGTGTGGGGGGGGGACAACAAAGGCGGAACTGGCGCGAGTGATGGGGGTGGGAGGGGGGGGGGTGAGGGAATCTGTAACTTTATACGTGCCCTTTATGGTCTTGGCAAGGTATGCAAGCAAAGAATTTCACTGACTTGTCTTATGTGACATTAAAGTATTCTATCTATCTTTCCAAAAGACGTGATCTGCATTTATGGAACTATTACAAGCATAAGGTGCAATAGTAATTTAAAAAATAAATGGTACCAGGATCTGGTAACGGGGGGTAAAAACAAACAAAAAAAAAAACACGGTTGGTATATCCTTTTTTGCAGAGTTTTGTGTTATAATAGAGCGATTGTTTCTCCTTTTTTTTCTTTTCTTTCTAGGGTCTATTTCCTTTCTTTACTTCCTTCTCTAAGGGGCTTTCTTTTCCCAACACTTTCCTGCGCCTTCACGACTCTTGCTCACTTTCCTTACTTCTTTTATTTCTACCTTTTTTAAAGCTCGAAAAACGAAGTGGTACAACAAATGTAATAAGATATATGTGATGTGTATTACTGTAATTTACTGTACTTCTAATAAAAATAAATTTAAAAAAAAAAAAGTATTCTATCTATCTAGATTCACCTTCACTTCACACTCTAGCTGGTGAATGGTAAGGAAGTCTGAGTGCATCTTCTGGATAAGTTTCTTTATTTAATTGTGTTAGGATCTCTGTCAGACTAATTGAAGAATCTGTGACAGAGTGAGCAACTCAAAGTTGCTTCTAACTACTTTAAAACATTTTTTTTTTTTTTTTAAATCACCCTTTTCGGATCCTCAAAATACACATTCAAAGCTATTCTCCCTTTTTAGAAATGCGTTAACCCATAATCCATAACAGTGAATTAAGGAATCCAAGCCATACGCATGGCAAAGATTAGGAGAGGTACTTTCAGGACACAAAAAAAGCATTTTTAGACAAGGTCACACAGTAGGATTTGTAGGACAGAGCTACATTAAGCTTAGAGACATTTAACTCTTTGCTTTCACGATTTCAGGAATTGCAGCAGCTACACTGTGTCATCTGGACAAAGATGCACAGCTCTCTGAGCAGCAATTAAGAGTGGCTTTTGATGGAGATTCGTTTGTGACTCAAGAATCGAATGAGAAACCTTCAAAGAATTATCTGATGGTTGATTCGCCCTCTGATTACGAGTCCATGCAGCAGGTAAGCGGGTACAGTCTGCTGTTAAACCAGAAATCTTTAGTTGCTGTAGCATCTACCAGATGGCCTTAAGTTCAGTATTTCATCGTATTGAGTTCTAAACATGTTCTTAAAGATTACAAATACTGTTGTGAGCAGAATGCTTTGCTTGGCGTATATAACAGAACATATAGATTTTGCATAGTTATCTGACCTTAGATTTAAAAAGTCACAGGCTACTATTAGAAATATAAACTTTTAAACTGGTGTTCATGAATTGAACAAAGAAACAGAATGTATATTTTGAAACTTAATATTAGTGCTATGTTTCCTGTACTTTGCCAAGGAATATAGTACATTTCTAGTCCGTGACATGTTTGACATAGTGTAAAAATACTTAGGCCTGTAATAATTAGTTATTGGTACAAAAATATGATGAACATATCTTAATACAAAAAATCTCTTGTACTCTGGTTATGCTATTAATGTACAGCCCTTTATTGATAACTAGACCAAGTGGGACCCATTGAGTCCCTGTCACACGGGAGGCATGGTCCCCCAACGCAACCTGTTCCCCCAACGCAATATTCGACAATTCACCCGTAGCCCCTTCGGGAGGCCTGGTCCCCCAACGCAATCTGTTCCCCAACGCAATATTCCACAACTCTCCCATTCGCCCAACGCAATATTCCACCACTCACCCATAGTCCTCAACCGCGCAGGGACAGCTTGTTTCCCATTATTCACCCTTCCTCTTTATAAACTTTAAATATATCCAATTGCACTTGCTGCCAGGAGAAAAAATCCAATTATACTTGCTGCCAGGACTCGGTGTCCTGGGATTTGCAACATTGTAGCAGGTAAGGCTACAATCCCATTGTGACAACATAGCTGTAATTACCACTGCAATTTCAAGTCATTTTTCTCTAAGTGGGGTTTTGTAAAGTTAAAAATGTGAATAACTTGTAAAATATAACATCAACCTGAGTGAAAATTAATAAAAATAAACATACCACAAGACAATTGTGAGTAAGGTGGTCCAAAATTGTAGCGCTATCGTGTACCGTTTTGGTGCAGTGCCAGGATCACGTAGGATCACAAATAAGATGAGTGTTTTAGTAATATACTAGACCAAGTGCAGATCCGTCAGGTCTGCCCCCCCCAACACACCTGTTCACTACCAGTAGCCCCCACGGGAGGCGTGGTCCTCCAACTCAAGCCGTTCCTGAATGTAAGATTCCAGCATTTCCCTTCCTCCCTCAGCAATGCTCTTTTAAAAAATTCCAATTGCTCTTGCCCTGCGTGTTGCAATGGCAATTTGCCCTCCCCTCCTGTGAGGTGAAAAGTTCAGGATGTTCCTGTCTTGCAACATTGTATCAAAGTGTGTTGGAAGCTGGCAGGAATGATTTCAACAGTAAAACTCTTGTGAAAGTTGGCATTTTTAAAACTTTAATCACGAACAACGTAAAATATAGGATGAAATCTTCAATGAAGCTGATCACTGTTAGCCGAGCCATTGTGACGTCATCAGTTGAAGCTAGTCATTTTAAATTCAGTCTTTTGATTTTTTAAAAAACTTTAATCAGTAATGTCGAGAAATAAAACATAATGTTCGGTGCAGGTGATCTCTACCTAGAGGGGTAAAATGTGAATCAGAATATGTAAATATCTTGCAAAAGTGAGCATTTTTAAAGCTTTAATCGCTAGATATAGGATGAAATCTTCAGTGAAGCTGATCACTGTTAGCCGAGCCATTGTGATGTCATCAGTGAAAGCTGGTCATTTTAAATTCAAAGTCTTGACTTTTTGAAGCTTTTAATCAGTAATGAGTCGAGACTAGTTCGAGAAATAAAGCATAAAATATTCAGTGAAGGTGAACTCTGCCTCGAGGGGAAAAATGTGAATCAGACTATGTAAATGTCAATCGGAATATTACTGTGTAGTGTTTTTGCGAAGATGTAAAAGACACACACACACACACACACACACACACACACACACACACACAACAGTAAGTACTAGACCTAGTGGGACCCATAGATTCCCATTGGATCCCATGTTCACACGGGAGGGCTGGTCCCCCGATGCAGTATGGGTACTGTGGGCTGAAGGGACTGGTTAGTATGGACATTGTGGGCCAAATGGATTCTTGAGGTGGCAGCTCAGTCACTCAAGCCTGATGTGCTGGTAGTTCACTAACAGCTGGTGGACTAACAGTTGACCCATGGCCATTCTTTGAAATTCCACTTCAAGCAGGGTGTAAGGCAACCAAATTTAAATGCAGTTTCCTACCATTTCAAGCAGGGTGCAAAGCCACCAAATTGCAGTTTCTTACCACTTCAAGCAGGGTGCAAGGACACCGAATGCAAGTGCAGTTTCCGACCACTTCAAGCAGGCTGCAAGGCCACCGAAATCAAGTGCAGTTTCATGCCACTTCAAGCAGGGTGCAGGGCCACCAAATTCAAGTGCAGCTTCATACCATTTCAATCAGGGTGAAACCACCATAAAACCACACAAAACACCACACTCAGTTCAGTAGACATTCAATGTGTTCAGTTGATTCACAGCTCAGACAGTCGTGACCTCTCTCTCCGCCATCTTGAAGAGTGAGCCACACCCACTTACGGGTTTTATAATCTCTCGCTTCAACTGGAAGGGGCGTGGCCTTCATGGCATGATTGACAGTAGAAAGATTCTCAAAATTTTTTTTTAACACCAACAGCAATTTTATTTTTAATTGATGGGTAGAATCCTCTGCACCTGATGAGTGGTGAGGAACTGAGTAAGATGGTCAAAAATCACAGCTGTAAATGGTAGCATTTTATCTAAAATCAACATTCGTGCCAACAGGAAGTTGTCAAGTTTCCACCAACAACAGCCATTTCTTTTTTGCAGTGCAGCCTTTCTAAGCAATTACCACCACCAACAATAGCTATTTTTTTGCAGTGCAGCCTTTCAAAGCAGTTACCACCACCAACAACAGCCATTTTTTTTGCAGTGCAGCCTTTCAAAGCAGTTACCACCACCACCAACAACAGCCATTTTTTTTTGAGGTGCAGCCTTTCAGAACAATTACGACCACCAACAGCCATTTTTTTTTGCAATGCAGCCTTTCAAAGCAGGTACCACCACCAACAACAGCCAATAGACACTTTTTGCAAGCATTTTATAACCAATAGACACTTTTTGCAAGCTTTAGAACCAATAGAGACACTTTCTGCAAGCATTTTAGAACCAAAAGACAATTTCTGCAAGCATTTTAGAACCAATAAAGACACTTTTTGCAAGCATTTTAGAACCAATAGAGACACTTTGTGCAAGCATTTTAGAACCAATAGAGACACTTTTTGCAAGCATTTAGAACCAATAGAGACACTTTTTGCAAGCATTTTAGAACCAATAGAGACACTTTTTGCAAGCATTTTAGAACCAATAGAGACACTTTTTGCAAGCATTAGAACCAATAAAGACACTTTTTGTAAGCATTTTAGAACCAATAGAAACTTTTTGTAAGCATTTTAGAAGCAATAGACACTTTTTGCACGCATTTTAGAACCACATTAAGGGTACTCACAGTTGAGTAGACATGTGTCCAGTGTTATTCACAGCTCAGAGAGCCATGACCCTCAGGCTTCCTCCATCTTGCAGAGACTGAGTGAGGCACACCACTTCCGGGTTTTATAGTCCCTCCCACCAGCAGGTGCAGCAGAGAGAATGGCAATTAAAAAAAAAACCATTAATATCGCTCTGATTTTTCATCGATGGGAAAATCCTCTGGTCCCGAAAGGCAGAGGGGGGCTCTGAGCGAGGTGGCCAAAAATAACGGCCATAGGTGGCGGTGTTCTCTCGGAAATCGCAGCACAGTGGGCCAAAAGCGGTCAAGATCAGACTTTTAGTAATATAGACTAGACTAAGTGCAGACCTGTTGAGTCTGCTCCCCCAGCGCACCCGTTCCCTCCTACCCCTAGCCCCCATTGGAGGTGTGGTCCTCCTGATCACTGCTAGCCAAGCCATTGTGACGCCATCAGTAGAAGCTGGTCTTCAGTGCTGGTCACTGCTAGCCGAGCCATTGTGACGTCATCAGTTAAAGCTGGTCGTTTTAAGTTCAAAGTCTTTTGATTTTTTAAAAACTTTAATCAGTAATAAGTCGAGAAATAAAGCATAAAATGTTCAGTGAAGGTGATCTCTGCCTAGAGGGGTAAAATGTCAATCAAAATATGTAAAAATCTTGTGAAAGTTGGTATTTTTAAAGCTTTAATTGCGAATAACATGAAATATAGGATTAAATCTTGTGAAGCTAATCACTGCTAGCCAATCCATTGTGACATCATCAGTGAAAGCTGGTTATTTTAAATTCAAAGTCTTTTGATGTTTCTAAACTTCTTACTTTTTAATCAGTAATGCCGAGAAATAAAGCATAAAATGTTCAGTGAAGGTGGCCTCGGCCTCGAGGGGAAATATGTAAAATCATATGTAAAAATGTTATTGCTACCGCGTAGTGTTTCTGCAAAGATGGAAAGACAACCACAACCACACGCACACGCACACACACACGCACACACACACGCACAAGATCAGAGTTTTAGTATATACTAGACTAAGTGGGACAGCATCACACGGGAGGGCTGGTCCCAAACACAATATTCCACCTCTCCACCAATTCCAATATTCCTTAAAAATTCCATTTCAAGCAGGGTGCAAGGGCACCAAATGCAAGTGCAGTGCCATACCATTTCAAGCAGGGTGCAAAGCCACTAAAGACAGCGAGTTGTGACCTCTCCCTCCACCATCTTGCAGAGACGGAGCCACGCCCATTCTTCCAGGTTTTATAACCCCTCCCCCTCCCAGGAGTGTAGCCTTCATGGCGTGATTGTCAGGAGAGAGAATCTCACCATTTTTTAAACACTAATAACACTTTTATTTTTTGTCGATGGGAAAAATCCTCAGCACCTGATGAGCGGAGGGGACTCTGAGGAAGATGGCCAAAAATCACAGCCGTACATGGTAGCGTTTATTCTAAAATCGATATAAAGCGCAAACTGGAAGTGGTCAAGATTAGACTTTTAATTATATAGAAGGCAAGGCAGCTCTAATTAGGCAAGGCAGCTCTAATTAGCACGTTCAAAATCAAAGGCAAGACAGCTTGCTTCAGCACTTTCAAAACCAAAGGCAACACAGTTTTAGCACTTTCAAACGTTTGCATTTTCAAACTACATTAAGGGACTGGCAGGTCAGTAAAACCACTCAGTTTAGTAGACAGTATTTAAGAAGGAACTGCAGATGCTGGAGTATCGAAGGTACACAAAAAAGCGGGAGAAACTCAGCGGGTGCAGCAGCATCTATGGAGCGAGGGAAATAGGCAACGTTTCGGGCCGAAACCCTTCAGTTTAGTAGACATGTGTTCAGGGTTATTCACAGCTCAGACTGAGAATTGCGACCTCTCACTCCCCCATCTTCCAGAGAACTGAGGCACCTCCACAGTTCCGGGTTTTATAGTCCCTCCGGAATGGGCGTGGCCATCAAGAGAGAGAATCTCAACATTTTTAAAACACTAATAACTCTTATTTTTCTTCGATGGGAAAAATCCGCGACATCTGATGAGCAGAGGGGCAATCTGAGTAAGATGGCCAGAAATCACAGCCGGACGTGGTAGCGTTTTTTCTAAAATCAATATAAAGTGCAAACAGGAAGTGGTCAAGATTAGACTTTTAATTATATAGAAAGCAAGGCTGCTTTAATTAGGTAAGGCTGCTCAAATAAGGCAAGGCTGCTCTAATTAGGTATGACTGCTCAAATTAGGCAAGGCTGTTCAAATTAGGCAAGGCTGCTCTAATTAGGGAAGACAGCTCGCTTTAGCACATTCAAAACCAAAGACAAGGCAGCTCGCTTTAGCACTTTCAAAACGGTAGGCATACACCAGACACAGTATGTGATTCAAGTTCATCTTCAATCAGCACTGAGACTTTAACAGCATAAAGGATGGTTGGTTGTCAGTACATCCTAGCTGCTCGAACTGAACCGTACTGGAAGCAAGTGTTAGTATAAGTGTTACAGTGGGGTGGAGTTAGTGATGCTGGCTTGTATGTGATTGGTTGACATGCATCATCAATCTACACCCTTCCCCCTAAAGACTAAGTGTAGAAGGGCACCCATGCCATGGAGTTAAATATACTCGCCATATCTGTCTGGTGGTCTACTAACACGGCCCGAGCGCGTGCTCCCTCTCGTGAAAGATGAGGCGGAGAGCCTGGAGGTGAGAACGGCGCTGGAGAGGCTTTTGGTGACCGAAAGGGGAGACATGCAGGAGGTGAGGCCTCGTGATTAGTCACGACCGTGGGACGTGGTGGGGTGTGAGGCATGCGGGGATGGGTGGGAGGCATGGCAAAAGGCGGCTGGAAATGGAACAGGCCTTGATCAGTGACTCGTTAATTTTAATCTTGAAGAGGTTGATTGACATTGTATTGACCTTTGCACCCGTATCCAATTTCGCGCCAAAGACATCGTTGTTTACAGTTACCGTCATTGTAGGATCAGAATTCTTAGCAGTAGCATGGTATAATGAGTAAACAGTCGGATCCTCTTGCGAGTTAATTGGGCTATATTCGGGTGCGTATTCTAGCTGGTATTGAGGAGTGAGACTATTATTGGCTCGTTGCATAAAATTGGGATTAGACTTGGAGCTGGGCGAATTATTCCCACGGGCCCGACTTGCTGCCCGACATGCAGATGCAACTTTTTACAGTAATTGCATGATTTTCCAAATGCAGGACAAGCTGATGGTCTGCTGTGTAAGTAATTGCAGTTAGGACATCTCTTCTGAGGATAGCTGTGAGCCGCCTGGCTTGATTGGGTCATAAATTGCCTGTTATCTGTGTTAGCTCGCTGCCTAGTGAGGCCCGTCAGATTGATGGATTTGGTTTCGTGCGGACTATCTAGAGGGTCTATAAATTCTGCTGTTCTGCGTGCATGTACTGCCTCATCTAGTGTCAAATCTGGTTTTCTCAGAAGCTCTGATCTGAGTTTTTGGTCGCTCATAGAAACATAGAAAATAGGTGCAGGAGTAGGCCATTCGGCCCTTCGAGCCTGCACCTCCATTCTGATCATCCATCTCAGTATCCCATACCTGCCTTGTCTCCATACCCCCTGATCCCTTTAGCAGCAAGGGCCACATCTAACTCCCTCTTAAATATAGCCAATGAACTGGCTTCAACTACCTTCTGTGGTAGAGAATTCCACAGATTCACCACTCTCTGTGTAAAAAATGATTTTCTCATCTCGGTCCTAAAAGACTTCCCTCTTATCCTTAAACTGTGACCCCTTGTTCTGGACTTCCCTAACATCGGGAATAATCTTCCTGCATCTAGCCTCTCCAACCACTTAAGAATTTTGTACGTTTCTATAAGATCCCCCCCTTAATCTAAATTCTAGCGAGTACAAGCCGAGTCTATCCAGTCTTTCTTCATATGAAAGTCCTGACATCCCAGGAATCAGTCTGGTGAACCTTCTCTGTACTCCCTCTATGGCAAGAATGTCTTTCCTCAGTTAGGAGACCAAAACTGTATGCAAAACTCCAGGTGTGGTCTCACCAAGACCCTGTACAACTGCAATAGAACCTCCCCGCTCTTATACTCAAATCTTTTTCAATCAACCAATCAACCTTTATTGTCATCTTGCAAAGCAACAGTTGTACAGTGCAAAAATGAGAAGACGTTAGGCGGTAGGCGGCGCGACTCTCGTCAGCAGCGGCCACTGCAGCTCGTCCGCGTTTTTATTATTTTTTGTCTATGTTTCTATGTGGTTTTTGTTATTTTTTGTTGGGGTGTGTGTGTGGGGGGGTTGGGGGGGTGGGAGGGAGGGGGTAACTTTTAAATCTCTCCCTGCACGGGAGACCCGACCTTTTCTGTCGGGTCTCCGTTGTCGTTGGGGCTGCAACGAGGAGCGGCCTCCAACAGGAGAAGACCGGGGACTCTGGTGCCGACGACTCACCTCACCGTCGCGGAGCTGGCCGAGTCCAGAGCGGGTGGAGCGGTGGTGGAGCGCTGCTGCTGCTGCGGCCCGACCTCCGGAGATTCGGAGGCTGCAACTGCGGGTCTGGCGGACGGCGGCACCAGGAGCCCGCGGGTCCCTGGGGGGAGACCGCTTTTCAGGGCTCCCGCAACGGCGACTTCTCCTGCCCGAGTTGCGGGGACGAAGAGCTCCTGGAGCGGGGCCTTACAGCACCGCCCCACGCGGCTTGGAATGGCTGCGGGACTCTGCGAGCGCACGCCGGGGGCTCTAACACCAAGACCCGGTGTGTGACCTCGCACCACCCGGCGTGGCTTTAATGGCCGCGGGACAATCGCCATCGCCAGCCGGGGGCTTTGACTTTGACTCTGACATCGGGGGGGGGGGGGGAGAGTGCAGTGGAGAGATAAGTTTTTTTGGCCTTCCATCACAGCGATGTGATGGATGTTTATGTAAATTATGTTGTGTCTTGGGTCTATTTGTTTGTAATGTATGGCTGCAGAAACGGCATTTCGTTTGGACCTCAAGGGGTCCAAATGACAATTAAATTGAATCTTGAATCGTGAATCTTGAATCTTAATAACAATAAAAACAATCCAGTCCCTGATGAAACAGTATAAATAGTTAAACGCTTGATACAAACAACAACAGGTCAACGGTGAGTAAGGTGTTGCAAACATTGTTTGTGCTCAGACTGAGAATTGCGACCTCTCACTCCCCCATCTTGCAGAGAACTGAGGCACCTCCACACTTCCGGGTTTTATAGTCCCTTTGGAAGGGGCGTGGCCTTCAGGAGAGAGTATCTCAACATTTTTATAAACACTAATAACTCTTTTATTTTTCATCGATGGGAAAAATCCTCTTGTCCTGCGCAGCGGAGGGGGACTCTCAGTAAGATGGCCAAAAATCACAGCCGCCAGAGGCAGCGTTTTTTCTAAAATAAATATACAGAACAACAGGAAGAGGTCAAGATCAGACTTTTAGATATATACTAGACCAAGTGCAGACCCGTTGGGTCTGCTCCCCCAATGGAGTGATCCCCCAACCCAATATTCCACCATGCACCCGTCTCCTCCATTGGAACTGAGCCCGTTCCCAAATGTAAGATTGCAGCCCTCCCCTGCCTGCTGCAGCAGTGAAAAGTTCAGTGTTCCTCTCTTGCAACTTTGTTTCGAAGTGTGTTGGAAGCTGACATGTAAATGGAGAAGCCTGTTTATCTTTGAAATACTTGGGGGGGGGGGGGGGGGGGGGGAGAAGGATTTGATTAAAAACATGTACTTCAACACGACGAAATGAAATGAGGAGCGGATACTTAGAAAGAAAAGCGAAATCTCTACCGAAATGGAAAATATCTCGGAGATTGAGCGTCTGGATTGGGCGTGGCAATGAATCAAAGGAAGAAATGCAGCCGGCAGCCGTACATGCAAATGAATCCATTCCGATTGGACATCTGCGAGCATCGGCCATTCCGATTGGACATCTGCGAGTATCGGGCACGAATCGAAAGGCAGGAAGGGATCCGTACTGCAGGCGGATGGACGGATTTGAGTTTTATATATATATATAGATAGATAGATATAATCTAAATCGTGGTGGGGTGTTGGCGAGGTGTCACATGGGAGGGCTGGTCCCTGAACGCAATATTCCACCACTCACCCATAGCCCCCAACTGCAGGCGTGGCTGACGGATTCCCGATGTGACATAGTCACACGCACACACACACACACGCACACTAACCCCCACACACACTAACCCCCCCCTACCCCCCCCCCCCCCCCCCCCACACTAACCCCCCCCCCCCCCACACTAACCCCCCCCCCCTCCCCACCACACTCCTAACCCCCCCCACACTAACTCCCCCCCCCACACTAACCCCCCCCACACTAACCCCCCCCCCCACTAACCCCCCCCCACACTAACCCCCCCCCACACTAACCCCCCCCCCACACTAACCCCCCCCACACACTACCCCCCCCCCCCACTAACCCCCCCCCCCCCCACACTAACCCCCCCCACACACTAACCCCCCCCCCCCACTACCCCCCCCAACCCCCCCCCACTAACCCCCCCCCCACACACTAACCCCCCCCCCACACACTAACTCCCCCCCCACACACTAACCCCCCCCCCACACTAACCCCCCCACACACTAACCCCCCACACACTAACCCCCCCCACACACTACACCCCCCCCACACTAACCCCCCACACACTAAACCCCCCCACACTAACCCCCCCCACACTAAACCCCCCCCACTAACCCCCCCCACACACGCACTAACCCCCACGCACACTCACTAACCCCCCCGCACACACACTAACGCCCCCGCATACTAAACCCTCTGTGCACTCACACACACGCAGGCACGCATGCAAATTACGCGACCTCGTGGTCGCGTTCAGGCGCACGGGCATCGTATGGCCATGCGGGGCCGGTCCCAATTAGAATAGTGGAGGGGTATGGAGTTGTGAGCAACATCGCGTGGGGCTCCGAAATTTTTGTAGTGAGCGAAATCTTCGCGCAGCAACGGCCTGTCGCGGAACTGACGGCCAAAGTGGGACAGGCCCAAGACCCTGGCACGATGCAAAGTCTCACCTTCAACAGCAACAGAAGCAAGCAAACGATCACCGAACTTGGCCTGGGGCTCATGGCCGTTGCGGTCCGAAACCGCCCCCACTTCTACTCCCAGAGCGGGCCAAAGAAAATTGAAGATAGACACAAAAATGCAGGAGTAACTCAGCGGGAGCGGCAGCATCTCTGGAGAGAAGCAATGGGTGACGTTTCGGGTCAAGCCCTTTTCAGACTGAAGAAGAGTTTCGACACAAAGTCATCTCTCCAGAGATGCTGCCGGTCTCGCTGAGTTACTCCAGCTTTGAGTCCATCTTCAAATGACGTTATGCGTTCCAGACGGCTGTGCGTAAGCATGTAATTGCGCCCGACCTTCGTGAGACCGTCTCGGCTCAACGTGACCACGAGGTTGCGTAATTTGCGTGCCAAGGACACGTAAGTGGGACAGGCCCTTTATTCTTCTCCAAGTAGGCTTTTTTTTAAAGTTTAAATATCAATAACTTGATATTTGAAATATAATATCAAATCTGAAGGAAACTTGATACAAACAACAACAGGTCAACGGTGAGTAAGGTGTTGCAAAAAATGTTTGCGCTATTGTGTACCATTTTGCCGTAGTGCCTTGAGACCGCACACACGCAGACAGACAGACAGACAGACGTACAAACAAGACGAGACTTTTAGTAATATACTAAATATATATAGTGGAGAACCTTTTCATGTTGGAATGCCGCATTAAGTTAGCTGTAATCTAATAAGGCCACATCCTAGAAACTTCAATTAGATATACTTCAAAATGTACATTATTTTGTAAAAATCTAACTACTATGTACTAACTTCAAGAAAAAGAAAAAAAAATTGTTAATTCTAAAGTTAACTCATCTTTTAATTACTTAGTTGTGACTGCTTTTTGTGGGAAAACATTTGAATATTTGGTTGCAACATGGAGGTACGCAGTTACAGCTGATCTTCTAGATGGGTATCCATCACTTGTGACCTGAAGGGCATCTTGATTTGGATTTGGTGGGAGAATGTAGATTCGCAGCAATAAGTGGTTGAAAAGCAAGAAAGCATTTTTAGTGCATGTTGCCGAAGACGTGGGTATTCTATTGCATTTTTCCATATTTCAATCGGATCTTTCTTAGTGCCAAATAGGGACTTTAAAATGTCATCTTCTGAGAGCTCAATCAATTCCATCTGTAGTTCTTTCGGAGCCTTGGAGACATCAACTAGGTGAGGTTGAAATGCTAATTCGAGTGTGATGTCATGGTTTACAAAGTCAGTGAACCTTTCATTATATTTCTTTAATTAGTCTATAACAGCTGCGTATTCTTCAAATGATTCACATGAATCCGCCTGCTCATCAATGACCTTCGCTAACTGGGGAAAATGTTCATCCGAAATTTCATTTGAAGAAGAATAGTGAAGACTGGACAGCCAGCGGACGCTCCCCTAAATTTTCCCTCTCGTCAATCAGCCTCAGGCCGTGGTTGCGCCAGTCAGGCAGGGAGGTTAACGGACATTCTGGAATCACATTAGAACTAAACCATGGGCATAACAGGTGTTAAAATAGCCTTCATGACTTACTAATGTTTTCATTGTGGCCATCAGTTGGGGCGGATTATTTTGTTGAATCTTCATTTACTCTTTGGTATTTTAAATACGTTCGTTTTAAGATTAAAATAAAAATAATGAAAGAGTAACAAAAACATATTAATAAAAATAAAAGGATTTGTTCTACAAAATTTGGATTCATTCGAAAGGCCGCACTTAATGGCCTAGAAGGTCACAGGTTCCCCACCCCTGTACTAGACCAAATGGAACCTGTTGAGCCCTGATCCCCAACGCAATAATCCACCACCACACTCACCCGTTCACCCAACGCAACTCGTTTCTACCACTCACCTGTTTCCCCAAAGTAGTATTCTACCACTCACCCATAGCCCTGACGGGAGGCCTGGTCCCCCAACGGCAACCCGTTCCCCAACGTAAGATTCCACCACTTCCCTGCCTCCCCAGCACTGGACTTTAAAACAAATTCCAATTGCACTTCCCCTGCCTCCCCCAGCACTTCCAATTCAACTTCCCCTGGCCCCTCCCCCTCCTGTTCAATCACTTGCTGCCAGGACCATGACCAAGTGTTCTATGAAAGCAACATTGTTGCAAATGTCAGGTGGAGGACTATGAGATCCCACTGTGACGTCAAAGCTGCATCTGCCAGCACTGAAGTGTTGAAGTGGTTATCAAAGTGGATTTAGCGAACTTAAGAATGTGATAACTTGTGAAATATTACATCGATCTGAACTAAACTTGATGCAACAACCACGGGTCAATGTTGAGTAAGGTGGTGCAATTTTTTTTTGTGCTATTGTGCACCGTTTTTCCGTAGTTCCTTGAGAGCGCACACACACAAACAGACATCCAAACAAGACGAGATTTTAGTAATATATAGATATATATATATATAGATAACATGCTAACCTCGAGGTAATGCTGCAGGTTTAGAACTGGATGCTGAATACATCTGTAGCTGTTCTATTTTAGTGGAATCTGTATTAAATAATGTAATGATTAACATGACAAAATGCTCATATTCTGTGTCGGCATATGAAGGCCAGTGTGTTTCAAAAACATTGTGCATAAATGACTAAGTGAATAGAATGTATAGTTTGTAAACAGTAATCCAAGTGGTTATTGAGACAACTATTTTTTCTCTGGTCAGTTATTAGTGGTCAGTCAGATGTTATATCTAATAAAAGTTAGATCCGTTATTAAACTATATATTTGGCTATGAGGTAAAAATCTAACTCCTTAACAAGTTGGTATGAAGAAGGGTCTCGACCTGAAACGTCACCCATTCCTTCTCTCCAGAGATGCAGCCTGTCCCGCTGAGTTACTTCAGCATTTTGTTGTCTACCTTGGATAATGAAAAACATTATTTCTGGCCATAGTCATCTCCTCTGAGCTACCACAAAACAAATTTGTTATCAATTTATTACGAGGCATAGATTCCTCAGAAAAATTGAAGAAGAATTGACAGAGTGCAAGACATTACTTTTAGAGCATTTACTTCATATTGGAGAGTTAATGTTAAGAGTTCCTTTACTCAACACTATGTTAACAATGGAACAGGAGCTAAGTACAATAAATATTCTGGAGCAGTTCAACATATATTAGTGTTGAGTAAAATTGCTGGAGCATATACTCAATCAGCTCACATCTTGAAAAATATAAGGAGAGCAAAAAAAAATATTGGCATGGATCTAAAAACAGCGGGCCGGGACTCTCTCGGCAAGCAGGCCCGACTCACCCACAGTAGACTGACCTTGGAGGACCCACCTGGTAGGCCCGGCTCTCCCGCCGCGGTCTCCGGCGAGATCTGCAACCCACCCGAAGGCTCACCGGTCAGCGGGATCGGGAACCTGCCCGCTAGGAGGGAGCTGGAGTAGCTGGATATGAGGAGCAAGGGCTGGTTGAAGGGTGAACTGGGGTAATGCCTCCAATGCCTTCAGGTAGGCTGCAGGAGATGTCCCCAGGACACAAAGATGGCCGGTCTAGGAGAGGAAAGGGACATCTGTTCATGGGAACTGCTCCTGTACATCGAGTACTTAGGCCAACAGGACTTTGAATAATGGCGCCAAAATGGCAGTGCCCGCATGTATAATATATGCATAATGAATTTCACTGTGCAGTTGCATATGTGACAAATGAAGCATATTGTCTATTGAAATGAATACTGTAAAAATCAGCTATGTTGTAAAGCTGCTGCTGTAGATAATGGATAGACTTTACTTATTGTTTGGTAACGTCTATCTCTATGACTATGTAGGCGTTCTCATGGATGCTGCTCTGAACCCTATCACTGGCATAAAAACATTTATCCCAATTTATTTTTTACTTCCATTGAAATTAATAAAAATAAAAATCAAGAGAAATGTAAAAAGTCTGCCAATCTCCACCCCATGCCCAACACTATCGGGAAAGTCCAAATCTTTATTTCTGTTTGTTGTCAAAGAAAACCAAGGGAACAATGAAAAATAAACTGGATCTTTAATAATTGTTTTCACCAGACTTTTAATTTTAGATGTAAAATCACTGCAAATAAATTAGGCTAATAAACAATAATGTAGATTTAATAAGCCAATGCCATGTTTATTCATTTGTAGCATTCAATAAAATCAAATATTTAAAGTACAATAAAATACTGATTTAATAGATAACAAACTTTAAAATTCATCCAATGAAAAGATTACTCATACCGAATCGTACATAGCCCTTCCAATGACCCCAATAACTAGTTTAGCAGACCAAAACTCGGTTTACTAATTGGTCTTCAAAGGATATTTTTTTAACAAGAAAAAGCTGGTTGCTTCCCTGTGAGTCCAAAGCACAACAAACAAGCCAGACCACCCATGCACTAAAAATATAAACTAATGCAAAACGTACTATATCTCAGAAAATAAATCTATTTTGCAGTCATACAGTCAACCCAAGGTTTTACGGTGGTTTCCAAAGAAAAATGGACAAAGAGCTGTTTGCTTCACTCTAAGAACCAAAGAATTACACAATGCCTGGACCACCCACAAATGGAAATAGCCAAAGGCAGAGAAAAGTGTTAGTCGCCCTTATGAAGTTTTCTAGTCAGTGGCTATTTACTCTAATACATAGGACGGCATTTATTTCTCATCTGGGTTACTGCCAACGTGATAACTTGCTGTGCCATGTTAAAGAGCAGTCAAAATTTAACATTATTATTGATATGGAGTCGCATATAAGCCAGACTGTAAGGATTTAATTCCCCGAAGAATATCTGAGGATGGGGAAATTTAAAAGATCAGGTAGAAACCTCTCCCCTCGTAAGTCCCATTTTAAATTTGGACTGAAGTGCCCATTTGACAGCCTTTCCACCTTTGAAAGATTTACTTCACAGCCCAAGGTAACACTTTACATCCCTGCATGGACATTACCACAGGTATTAACCACCGTTAACTCGCCTTCCAAAACAATAACATGCATTTACACAGGTGCAGTAATGTAAAAATTGCAATATTTTGCAAAAGTTTTCATTTGCAAACATTGGTCCCTTTTAATGAAATTTACTCCGTTTAGAAATGGAAATAATATTTAATGTAAAGATTGGCATATCAAGTTTGTATCCAAACTCAGTTGATTTTTGTCATCATGTTACTGGGTCCATAACCCCTTAAGGATTGCACCACGTGACTAACAACTGCTCTTGATGAATGAAAATTCATAAATCAATAAACAGTGTTGCATCACTTTCAATGTAAACCCTTTCAGTCAAGTATTTCAGAAAAGTAGACCTAAAAACTAGTTAAAAAATTAATCAACTCTCCTATCTGATGTTGATGAACCTTTGAGGTCACCTGAAATAGGCAGCAATGTGGAGTTGAGGAAGGAAACAGATTAACCACAATCTTATTGAGTGACGGTCTGGGGTCATGGCCTGGGGGGGGGGGGGGGGGGGGGGGGGGGGGGGGGGGGGGGGAATGGGAATGGGGGAGACAGAGATGGCACTCATTGGTGTTTGAATGATGGCAGTGGCAGTGAATATGAGCTTGATGGAGCTTGCAATGCTGAAGATCAAGGTTATTCCTATGCCTACTGATGGGTGGCCTATGAGTGAAGGTTAAGGATGGTGTTGGTGGATACTGGATAACTCTATTCCCTTTCATAAATGCTGTGGTTTGCCTATAGGGTGATTTCACCAATGGTCAAATGAGCGTAGATCCCCCCTCACGTGACCGAAAAAGTTAACTGGAGGACATATGTCACTTCCGGTACATGTTAGTGAATGGGGAAACACGCACTTTCACACCCGTTAAAAACACGGAAAACGGCCGATTTTTGAGCTGAAGATTTCTGTGCTAGTCGGGGTGACCGTGAAGCACAGTGACCTAAATTTTCAGGCAAAATAAAAGATAGAAAGTAAGGTAATTACAAGAGGGAACTGAAGGTGGAAAAACAGCGGAAGTGCTTAGCAGACATTTGCCATGGAGATTTAAAGGTCCAAAATATCGGGAATTATCGCGTTTGCTCGCTGAATTTCATCAAAAGTAAGTCAATAATGCCTTACTTTTGATGAAATTCAGCGAGCAAACGCGATCTAAGCTGCCACGATCGGGGTGGGTGAAGCTCCTGCAGTTGGAGCTACCGAAGTCGATACTAAACAAGGGACCCCAAGCTCCATGATGTTAACTCTGTAGGCTCCTGTGGTTGGTGCTCCCGAAGTCGATACCTGACTAAGGGACGGCCAGCTCCACGATGTTAGGCCGCAGAGCAGACGGAGATACGATACGGAAAAAGTCGTATCTCCATCGAGGAAAGAGATAAAAAAAGTTTCCCCACCGCCACCCCCCACATAATACAAAACTAAAGATACACTAAACACTACACTAGATTTAATAACAGACTAAAAACAACAAAAGAAGAAAAGGATGACACAGAACATTGGTTAGGTTGCCATCATACGGTGCCACCAGGTTGTACTTTCTTCTATACACCATTTGTTGTTATGTGGATTATATCATCCTCACTGGTTCAATGGGATAAAGGGCCTGTTTCCCCACCGTGTTTCATAGCTAAAATAAACTACTACTGTAGTTTTGATTTTAAATAGAAAAATAATAATAATTGGGCATTAAATTGCTCAGAACGTTTTTTTAATCAGCATACTGAGTGTCACATGCAAGTGAAATTATATTGTAGCCATTTGGGAATATATATTCCCATAAATTGTATTACCCTAATAAAAATGCAGTAACAAATCTTTTTGTGAAGTTTTTTTGCAGTGCCAATAACTAGGAGCCAATTTTCAATATTGTTGGCATGGAGTTTTGTCTTCTGGGAACACATTTTAAGAAAATGGTGGAGTGCTTCCCGCAATTTTAGATTCTTAGAATCTAATAGATGGGGGCCCTTTGAGGTTTCAAATCTGTACTAGAATTTTCCTTGATATACACCAAATAATCTAACGCTATACTCCTACTCAAATCTAATACTCATGTTCAATTAACTTTATAGTATAGTTTGACAAAGTTTTAATTTGCTCTTTAAAAAAATCCATATTCCAACCCTTCTGTGGTAAAAGGGCTTTTTATTTGCAACTTTTTGTTTGACTTGTTTTTTAGTGACTAATTTAAATGGTATTATCTTTTAATCTATCTTGCCAACCTGTGGAAGCTATCACAGATTACTTTGTCAGAGCACTGCACAAAAATTTAAGACTATCACATACCCAGTATTTCTTTTCAGCTCCAGTTAAAAGAATGGATGTTTTTCATGGATTTCTTCAGAAATGAAACTACTTTTCCCTAAGAGTATCTAAATGATGTTTGCTTTATCATATCATATCTATATAATTAAAAGTCTCAACTTGACCACTTCCTGTTTGCACTGTATATTGATTTTAGAACAAATGCTACCACTTACGGCTGAGATTTTTGGCCATCTTACTCAGAGTCCCCTTCCACTCATCAGGTGCAGAGGATTTTTCCCATCAATGAAAAATAAAAGACTTATTAATGTTTACAAAATGTTGAGATTCTCTCTCCTGTCAATCACGCCATGAAGGCCACGCCCCTTCCGGTGGGAGGGGGGAGGGAATATAAAACCAAGAAGTGTGGATGTGGCTCAGTTGCTGCAAGATGGGGAGGGAGAGGCCACGACTCTCAGTCTGAGCTGTGAATAACACTGAACACATGTCTACTAAACTGAGTGTGGTTTTATGTGGTTTATTTGGAACTGTGTTTCGAAGGAATAAATGTTTTTATGTTCCTCTTAGCTGTGCCTTTTAGCTGTGCCTTTTAACTGGGGGCCTCCAAACTGGGCCTCCAAACTGGGCCGCCAAACAGTGATCACTGGACCCTAGGTGCTCCCCAACACATACCTCCGCCACCTGACCTGTCTCATTTCCTAACAGGAGGTCCAGCACTGCCCCTTCTCTAGCAGGTACCTCTATGTATTGCTGCAAAAAAACTATCCTGCACACATTTTACAAACTCCAAACCATCCAGCCCTTTTACAGAATGTGTTTCCCAGTCTATGTGTGGAAAATTGAAATCTCCCACAATCACTACCTTGTGCTTACTACTAACATCTGCTATCTCCTTACATATTTGCTCTTCCAATTCTCGCTCCTCATTAGGCGGTCTATAATACACCCCTATAAGTGTTCCTACACCTTTCCCATTTCTCAGTTCCACCCAAATAGCCTCCCTAGACGAGCCCTCTAATTATCCTGCCGAAGCACTGCTGTAATATCTTCCCTGACAAGCAACACCTCCACCTCTTGCCCCTCCAATTCTATTACACCTGAAGCAACGAAATCCTGGAATATTTAGTTTCCAATCACAGCCCTCCTGCAACCATGTTTCACTAATGGTCACAACATCATACTTCCAGGTGTCAATCTAGGCTCTAAGCTCATCCACCTTTCTTACAATGGTACTAGATTCAGATTCAGTTTCAATTTTAATTGTCATTGTCAGTGTACAGTACAGAGACAACGAAATGCATTACTAGCATTAAAATATACACATTTAAGAAACCCACCGCCTCTTATTCTCTGTTTATTATCTTTTTCTACTTTCTCCCCTACATGTTGGGTCTGAGTGCTTCCCTTCTCTGCCTCCTGCCTCAGACACTGTCTACTAGCTTTCTCTATGAGTCCCTCCCCCCAACCGTTCTAGTTTAAAGTCTCCCCAGTAGCCTTTGCAAATCTCCCCGCCAGGTCCCCCTCGGGTTCAATTGCAACCCTGTCCAAGATACCCTGAAACTTGAACTACCCCTCCCATTCTGCATCCAAACTTTCTGTCCTGGGCCTCCTCCATGGCCAGAGTGAGTCCCACCTCAAATTGGAGGAGCAGCACCGCATACTTCACTTGGACAGTTTACACCCAGCGGCATGAATATTGACTTCTTCAATTTCAGGTAGTCCTTGTTTTCTCCCTCCGTCCTCTCCCCTTCCCAGCTCTCCCACAGCCTACTGTCTCCGCCTCTTCCTTTCTTCTTCCCTCGCCCCCCCCTCCCCCCCATCTCCACATCAGTCTGAAGAAGGGTCTCGGCCTGAAACATCACCTATTCCTTCGCTCCATAGATGCTGCCTCACCCATTGAGTTTCTCCAGCAATTTTGGCTATCTTCGATTTTTCCAGCATCAGCAGTTTTTTCTTAGACAATCTTAATGGCTATGGGCAGTAATTATTGGAATAAAAATATTAAAAGATCATGGCTGGTCGTCTTTAAAGCTCATCGCACGAGATAAGATGAAGGCAGCGTTTCCCCATCCCATTATTAGGCCTCAATCTTATTATTTGTCGGAAATAAAGGAGTGAAGAAGTGATCAGGTTTTAGTGATTGTAAGCCATTTACAAACAAGGTCTATACTTACTAAAAGCATTGCATGCAATAGAAGAATGGATGAGTAGATGCTGCCCAAATCCTATTTAATTTAATATACATTCATATAATTTCTGTTTCCCATAACTTCATTAAATATCACATAACCTTATTTAGATGTTAAACTATTTTTAAAATAAGGTTTATGTATGTAGAAATATTTTCAGGTTATTCTAGTGTAACTGAATTAACTACAAGCATGCAGAAACTGTCACATACAATGCATCTTGTGTAATCCAAGCAAATCCTGAGTCATGATTAATTAATGTAAATAATGGTTTGACATGGAGCAAACGATATGAAAATGATTTTGTGTTTCATTTTGGCATGGCTGGAATTCCATATTATGTGTAGTGGCATTACACATTCTACTGGGAGAAGTATATATAAATCTTCCTTATTGATTCCCCAATATTAAGGGGGTCGGTTATTTGGTCTTCTACCACACCTCGCTGTGATATTTTGCGTACTGTGTGGTGCGTAGGTCTCGAAACGACAGAGAGGAGTCAGGTATTTCAAGAGGCACCTTTATTTGTGTTCCTCCCGGTTGTAGGGAAGTCCACACGAGAGAAAGATGGCACCCAAACCCCTGCCTTTAGACCCTCTGGTTAAGGGCCGCCTCCGGACTGAACCACTCCCGTGCCGAGGAGTTCGACAGTTAGGATGGCCCGACCCTTGGGAGCCGCCACAGGACCCACCCCCCCCCCCCCAGAACCCGAGGCACGAAACGCACCGGTGGATGCACGACCCGGCCGGCTCGCGTGCGGAAGTCAGCCGAATGTGGGGCTGGCGGAGGCATAGGTCGAGGAACAGGTCGAGGGACCGGCGGGAGGGACAGGTGGAGTGACAGGCGGAGGGAGCCGTGAAGGGGGGCACCTTCGAGGCCGAGGTTGGGCAACCAGCACCGGCTGGTCAATGTCCAGGTGTGCCAGCTTCAACCGGTCAATCGACACGGCCTCCGGCCGGCCTCCCATGTCCAGCACAAAAGTCGTCTGCCTGTGTTCCAGCACCCGGAACGGGCCCTCGTACGGCCTCTGGAGTGGCGTCACGGCGCAGGAAAACGTATGGGCAGTCCCGGAGGGCTGATGGCACATGCGGGCGAAATGTCCCATGGCGGGACGTCTGGATGGTTGCGAGCCTGCCAACTCACTCGCGAAGGCGCTTTAAGGTGGATGATAGCGTTCCCTGCTGCCCCGGCGCCGACGGCACGAACTCCCCGGGCACCGTGAGTGGCGACCCGTACACGAGCTCCGCTGATGATGAGGTCAAGTCCTCTTTAGGAGCAGTCCGAATTCCCAGCATGACCCACGGCAACTCGTCCATTCAGTCCGGGCCGGAGAGTTGTGCCTTCAGCGCTGCCTTGAGCTGCTGGTGGAACCTCTCCACCAGACCGTTAGCTTGCGGGTGATAAGTCGTGGTGTGGTGCAGCCGTACCCCGAGCAAGCGAGCCATGGCCGACCACAGCTCGGAAGTGAACTGTGGCCCCCAGTCTGAGGAGTTGTTTAAAAGGTCTCCTAGCAGCAAGATTTTCTTCCCATGCTTTTCAAGCAGACATCCTGTTCCCAAGAGCAAACATCAGAGTGGTTGCCTATTAGCATATAAATGGCAATAGTTCAAGAAGAGCATTGAGTTCCCCTGTGGAGTGGTTGGGTGGTGTTCTGACGTTGGCCAGTGGGTTGGAACATGCTTTTCTGCAGGTGTCCTTACTATGGTAAATCTATTGCTAAATATTGGGATGGAGCCTGAAACGTTATCTGCAAGCAGAGAAGTACATTAAATATGTAACTAAATACCTTGCTGGCAGTGTGGGCCTTGATAGCTTTTAGAGCCTGAAACGCCATATCTATTGTGTAGGAAGGAACTGCAGATGCGGGTTTAAACCAAAGATAGACACAAAAAGCTGGAGTAACTCAGCGGGACAGGCAGCATCTCTGGAGAGAAGGAATGGGTGACGTTTCGGGTTGAGACCCTTCTTCAGAGTCACCCATTACTTCTCACCAGAGTTGCTGCCTGTCCTGCAGAGTTACTCCAGCTTTTTGTGTCTTTCATATCTATTGATGGTTAACGTTCAAGACAGTACATATATCAATGCATACAAGTGCACTATTTGTCATTTGGTTGTGTGCTTTTTTTGCTGTTGATATGCACCATTTCTGAGAACACTGATTTGGCATAGAGAAACAGGGAAATTAAAATGTCCTATTAGCCTTATAGGAAAATATGCATGAAAGTTGAATTAGTTGCATCTCCATTTATGAGCTTTGGCTCCATTAGGATATGGCCTTTTCTGCCACCAAATTACTGCCACCAAATTTGCATTTTTACCATCTGCAGGCCCTGTCTAAGAAATTAGATTATAATAATCTGATTAATAAAACACATTGGCCTATTTAAACTGGTATCATGATTGTAAATATCAAAGATATCAGCTAAATAATACTCTCAGGATTTAACAGTTGAACCATCTCTGGACAATCAGTTCAACCTGTCTTCACTATAGATCATTATACCATGTTAATTAATGGTGATGTGAGCTGATTGTGCCATGTATTAAAGATCCACCAAGGTCTGGTATGTGAATAATGATAATGAAAGCCAATTAATAAAATAAATGCCTTTCAATGTATATCTAAATAAATAAACACATGCAGCAATCTAGCATAGTATAATCAATGATAGGACTAATATTCTGGTGCCAATTCTTTGGCAAATATATTTTAAGCCTATGGAACTCCTTGCTGCCAATGGATGTTTTGAGAAATTACAGTGCATCTTTTAGCAGTGTACATGTTCACATCATGTCTATTGTCACGTTAATATAAGAAAAGTAATTCATACTGAAAGGAATACAGTTGACACCTTATATCAGCATTTCCAGGACATGTGTAATGCTAATTCAGTTAATTTAACAATTTATTCCGATCCCATACTCGCAACCTCCTAGGACGACAATATATAAAGACATAATGATGGGTTTGTACTCTGGGAATATTGATGCAAGTACCTAAACACATTTCCTGGAGAGTTTTCTAAACAGCCCAGAAATGAGATTCCAACATATTAGCCTTAAGTGTACAGAAACTTGAGAAGATTTGTACACTCTCTCATATCCTCTTGGAAATTCATTTAAAACATACTCAAGTTCCTCAACTGGAAGAGTTGTTTTTGGCATGTCTAAAGTAATTGAACAGTGGATATCCCTGAGAGAATGCAAATATTTTTTGGAGGTTGAAAACAAATCTTGTAGTCAAATACAGTGAAGCCAGGATACATCTGAAACAAACTTTGCCATGTACCAGTCACTCTCTTCCACCTAACAGGCACCTAATATGTACTGACTGTGGAACTATCTTCATATATCTTGGGTCAGCAGACAATAAACTAAACTGTAACTGTAAAGTCTTGTTTCTTCACATGCATTATTTTTGCGACTTCAGTACAATTTTCAGAATAAATAATGTATTTGTCTTTAGGATTTAGACTATTCCTTTTGACAAATATCCTGAAAATGTTGTGCATGAGCCATTGAGATTTTAAAGCGTGTCAAGTCAAAATGAATGCAAATCAAACTCTGACCATAAAGTTTAGGGTGAAATTTTAAGAAAATAAAAATAAAAACTTTGTTACTAACAGTCTTGCATATGTGTTCCAATCATCATCTGACATTCCATTATATTTTTTAAATAATGGAATTAAATAATGTGTTTGCTTACTGATTTGCATAGTGTGAAAAATCGTCAATGTGATTGATTGGTTTGTGTATTGGTGTACCGAACTACAGTGGCAAAACTTTGTTTGGCGTGCTATCAACGCAAATCATACCATACATAGAAACATAGAAATTGGGTGCAGGAGTAGGCCATTCAGTCCTTCGAGCCTGCACCGCCATTCAATATGATCATGGCTGATCATCAAACTCAGTATCCCGTACCTGCCTTCTCTCCATATCCCCGATCCCTTTAGCCACAAAGGCCACATCTAACTCCCCCTTAAATATAGCTAATGAACTGGCCTCAACTACCTTCTGTGGCAGAGAATTCCAGAGATTCACCACTCTGTGTGAAAAAATGTTTTTCTCATCTCCGTCCTATAGGATTTCCCCCTTATCCTTAAACTGTGACCCCTTGTTGTGGACTTCCCCAACATCGGGAACAATCTTCCTGCATCTAGCCTGTCCAACCCCTTAAGAATTTTGTAAGTTTCTATAAGATCCACCCTCAATCTTCTAAATTCTAACGAGGACAAGCCGAGTCTATCCAGTCTTTCTTTATATGAAAGTCCTGACACCCCAGGAATCTGTCTGGTGAACCTTCTCTGTACTCACTCTATGGCAAGAATGTCTTTCCTCAGATTAGGAGACCAAAACTGTACGCAATACTCCAGGTGTGGTCTCACCAAGACCCTGTACAACTGCAGTAGAATCTCCCTGCTCCTATACTCAAATCCTTTTGCTATGAATGCTAAAATACCATTCGCTTTCTTCACTGCATGCTGCACCTGCATGCCTATTTTCAATGACTGGTGTACCATGACACCCAGGTCTCGTTGCATCTCCCCTTTTCCTAATCGGCCCCCATTCAGATAATAGTCTACTTTTGTGTTTTTGCCACCAAAGTGGATAACCTATTTATCCAAATTATACTGCATCTGCCATGCATTTGCCCACTCACCCAGCCTATCCAAGCCACCTTGCAGCCTCCTAGCATCCTCCTCGCAGCTAACACTGCCCCCCAGCTTCGTGTCATCCGCAAACTTGGAGATGTTGCATTCAATTCCCTCGTCCAATTCATTAATATATATTGTAAATAGCTGGGGTCCCAGCACTGAGCCTTGCGGTACCCCACTAGTCACTGCCTGCCATTCTGAAAAGGACCCGTTTACCCTACTCTTTGCTTCCTGTCTGCCAGCCAGTTCTCTATCCACATCAATACTGAACCCCCAATACCGTGTGCGTTAAGTTTGTATACTAATTTCTTATGTGGGACCTTGTCGAAAGCCTTCTGAAAGTCCAGATCTAACACATCCACCAGTTCTCCCTTATCCACTCTACTAGTTACATCCTCGAAAAATTCTATAAGATTCGTCAGACATGATTTACCCTTCGTAAATCCATGCTGACTTTGTCCAATGATTTCACCACTTTCCAAATGTGCTGCTATCCCATCTTTAATAACTGACTCTAGCAGTTTCCACACTACCGATGTTAGACTAACTGGTCTGTAATTCCCCGTTTTCTCTCTCACTCCCTTTTTAAAAAGTGGCGTTACATTAGCTACCCTCCAATCCTCAGGAACTACTCCCGAATCTAAAGAGTTTTGAAAAATTATCACTAATGCATCCACTATTTCTGGGGCTACTTCTTTAAGTACTCTGGGATGCAGCCTATCTGGCCCTGGGGATTAATCGACCTTTAATCCATTCAATTTACCTAACACCACTTCCCGGCTAACCTGGATTTCACTCAGTTCCTCCATCTCATTTGACCCCCGGTCCTCTGCTATTTCCGGCAGATTATTTATGTCTTCCTTAGTGAAGACAGAATCAAAGTAGTTATTCAATTGGTCTGCCATGTCCTTGTTCCCCATGATCAATTCACCTGTTTCTGACTGCAAGGGACCTACATTTGTTTTAACTAATCATGTTAAATCAAACCATATATGAGTATAATAAGCCCTGCTAAGAGAGAAAGGGGACTGTGCAGAATATAGTTTTACACCTATATTGTAAATGCACAATTAAAAAATGCAAGAGCCACGACAAGGTAGATTGGGAGATCAGAAATGAATCCATAGCTAATGAGAGTTCTGTTCGGTAGTCTAATAACAGCAGATAGTCTAATAACAGCAGATAGTCTAATAACAGCTGTCCATGAATCTGGTGGTACAAGCTGCAGGTTTTTGTATTTTCTGCCCTCGGGGAGATGGGAGGAGAGAGAATGATAGGTATCTGAGTATCCTTGATAATGTTGGCTGCTTCGCCGAGACAACATGATGTAATGGAGCTAATTTGGGGGTGGGGGAAGCGTAATTTGCATGATGAACTGGACCGCATCCACAATTCTCTGCAATTTCTTGCAGTCTTAAGCAGAACAATTGTCAAACTAAGGTGTGATGCATCCCACTAGCATGCTTTCTATGGTGCACGTGTAAAAAGTGGCAACAGTCATTGGAGACACAATTAATTTCCTCAGTCTTCTGAGGAAGTAGAGTCATTGATATGCTTTCTTGGTCACAGCCTCAGTATTTTCAAACCATGGCAAATTGTTAGTGATATTTATGTCTCAGAATCAGAAGCTCTGGACGATCTCCATTTCAGCATCATTGGTACAGACTGGGGCATATGCTCCATCCCACTTCCTGAAGTCGATGACCATCTCCTTCATTTTGCCAACCTTGAGGTAGTGGGGGGGGTTACACCATGTCACTAGGCTGTATATCTTTTCTTCCTGTACTCAATCTCGTCATTGTTTGAGATCTGGCCCATACGGTTATGTTATCTTCAAACTTGTAAATGGAATTAGTGGAAATTTGGCTACACAGTCGTGAGTGCATAGGAGGTACAGTAAGTGGCTGAGGTTGTTGAGATTTATCATGGAGGATGCTTTGTCATCTGTCCTCACTGTTTGTGGTTTATGGATCTGCAATTCAAGAATCCGGTTACAGAGACTCCTAAGCCCAAGACTTTGGAGATGTATTTTGTTGTAATTATAACATTGAAGGAATAGCTATAACCAATAGATAGGAGTCTGATATAGGTGTCCTTTTTACTTAGATGTTCCAGGGATGAGCATAGGGACAGAGAGATAACATCTGCTGTGGAAATGTTGTGGTGGCAGGCAGTGAAACCTGTTGGAAATGTGGTGTTGACATGCGCCATGACCAGCCTCTCGAAGCATTTCATGATTAGAGCCATTGGACATTGCTGCCAAGGAAGCAATAGTTTAATGACATTGTAGCTCATGAGTACTGGGAATCCTTATGGACTGATGTCTGACCACCACTGATATCAGAAAATGCCACAAAGATTAATGGATCTTTGTGAACAGTACCACAGCACTATCCTTTCGCTGTTCACTGCAAAATCCAGGCAAACAGCTTCTGCCTCTTCATTTAATATGCATGTGTTTTCCCTGGAACATCCGGTACCTAGGTAACTTTAGCAAATTTAGAAATTTACATAACACCTTAGCGGATTTGGGCAAGGTCCAGAAGGAAATAATAATGTTAATAAAAGGGAGATTATAAGTAAAGGTGAGCATACAAGTGTGACTAAAATAACACAAATGGTGTGGGGAAAATACTACAAAATTAAAATAGTATGCTGGAAAGCACGGAGGTCAAGCAGCATTTGTAGAGATATAAATAGAGCTAACATTTCATGTCAGTGGTTGCCTGTCTGAATTGATAACACTTGAGTATTTCCAGCATTCTCTTTTGGATTTTTTTCAAAAGCTAGAACATTCCATTATCACAGTTAGTGAATTGTTTGTTTTGCTTGTGTTTGAAGGTCACCAAGCACACTGCTATTTCAGATGGTAGTAATATTTTAATGTACAAGCACATTGTTGATACTGAGAAATACAAGTTAGTAGGAATGTTCCAAAATTTTGAGATTTAAAAAATCAAACCTGTAATTTATCCCATCAGATAAAGCATAAAAATAAAATAACTGGATACCTAATTCACTTTCATATCTTCAGTATTATAAAAGTTATGGTGATTTTCATACCCGGAAATTAGCATTTTGTTCCCTATTGCTTTTCCATTAACTTAACAGAAAAGCTGTGATCGAGGACAATCAATTGACATAAAAACCCATAACTTTCTTAAAAAATAAGAGAACTGAATGAAATTTTCAGGTATTATAGATTGAAGCATCTGAAACAAATATGGTACATCTTACTTGGATGACCTAAAATTAAAGCATATAATTAGTTAGTTACCTAATTGTAGATAATTACAAAATTGACCGTTGTGATGGAAATAGTAATAAGATTTTAGACAGGCTGCCTTGAAAATTCAAAAATGTGATATTCTCAAGATCAGAACTTTAATATTATTTTAACGACAAAAACAGATATTAAACACCCAACAAAAAAATCATATTCAACAGTCATTAAATCAATTAAATTCATCTAAATACAATTACTAGATCTAAACATCTATCCCATTCTTAAGAAAAGGCTAAAGAGACGAAAGAAGGAGATGTCAGGCAAGCTGATTCAGTGCGATGCTTGCAGTATGTGGGAGGTCAAGGACACCGCTGGTGCCTCTGGCTGCTACAAATGCGAGAAGTGCATCCAGGTAGAGCTCCTGAAGGGCCGTGTTGGGGAACTGGAGAAGCAAGTGGATGACCTCCGGTTCGTACGAGAAACGGAGTCGTTCCTCGACAAGTCCTACAGTACGATTGTTACACCTAAGGTACTGGAAGAGAGAAGGTGGGAGACAGTGAGAAAGGGAGGGAAGCATGGAATGCCAACGTCCCCGGGTGGTGTACCTCTTGTAAACAGGTTCACCCGCTTAGAAGCTGTTGGGACAGAAGACGTGAGCAGCGGACTGGCTTGCGATGCCAATAGGGCTGTTGAGCCAAAACCAAAAAGACCTAAGGCAGGCAAGGCCATTGTAGTGGGAGACTCCATCGTGAGAGGTACGGAAGGGGTTTCTGCGGCAACAGACGGGATGCAAGGATGGTGTGCTGCCTTCCCGGTGCCAGGATCCAGGATGTCACGGACAGAGTGCAGAAAATCCTCAAGGGCGAAGGTGAACATCCGGAAGTGGTAGTGCATGTCGGCACAAACGATGTCGGAAAGAAGGGGATGAATATTCTGCAGCATGACTTTAGAGAGCTCGGAAAAATGTTGAAAAGCAGGACCTCCAGGGTTGTTATCTCCGGTTTGCTTCCAGTTCCCCGTGCTGGCGAAAGCAGGAACAGGGAGATACGGGACCTGAACGTGTGGCTGAGGAACTGGTGCGCAGGGCAGGGATTTAGATTCTTAGATCACTGGGATCTGTTTTGGGGTAAGGGGGAACTGTACAAAAGGGACGGATTGCATCTTAACAGGTGTGGGACCAGCATTCTGGCAGGCAGGTTTGCCACTGCTACACGGGTGGCTTTAAACTGAATAAGGGGGATGGGGTGTCGAATGGGATAGTGGTGGATGGAGTTAAAGGGAAAGGGTTTCTTAAATGTGTGAGCGTAGAGACCGAGGGGTGTAAAATGAGGGTAGAAGCAATAGGTAGCAAGGTGAAAAGTAAAAGTGGCAGGCAGACAAAACCGGGGCAAAAATCAAAAAGGGCCACTTTTCAACATAATTGTATAAGGGGTAAGAGTGTTGTAAAAACAAGCTTGAAGGCTTTGTGTCTCAATGCAAGGAGCATTCGTAATAAGGTGGATGAGTTGAATGTGCAGATAGCTATTAATGACTATGATATAGTTGGGATCACGGAGACATGGCTCCAGGGTGACCAAGGCTGGGAGCTGAACATCCAGGGATATTCAATATTCAGGAGGGATAGAGAGAAAGGAAAAGGAGGTGGGGTAGCGTTGCTGATTAGAGAGGAGATTAATGCAATGGAAAGGAAGGACATTAGTTTGGAGGATGTGGAATCGGTATGGGTAGAGCTGCGAAACACTAAGGGGCAGAAAACGCTGGTGGGTGTTGTGTACAGGCCACCTAAAAGTAGTAGTGAAGTTGGAGATGGTATCAAACAGGAAATTGGCACTGCGTGCGACAAAGGCAAAACAGTTATAATGGGTGACCTCAATCTACATATAGATTGGGTGAATCAAATTGGCAGGGGTGCTGAGGAAGAGGATTTCTTGGAATGTATGCGTGATAGTTATCTAAATCAACATGTAGAGGAACCAACGAGAGAGCAGGCTATTTTAGACTGGGTATTGAGTAATGAGGAAGGGTTAGTTAGCAACCTTGTTGTACGTGCCCCCTTGGGCAAGAGTGACCATAACATGGTTGAGTTCTTCATTAGGATGGAGAGTGACATTGTTCATGCAGAAACAATGGTTCTGAACTTAAAGAAAGGTAACTTTGAGGGTATGAGACTTGAATTGGCCAAGATTGACTGGCAATTAATTCTAAAAGGGTTGACGGTGGATATGCAATGGAAGACATTTAAAGACTGCATGGATGAACTACAAAAATTGTTCATCCCAGTTTGGCAAAAGAATAAATCAGGGAAGGTAGTACATCCGTGGATAACAAGGGAAATCGGGGATAGTATCAAAGCGAAGGATGATGCGTACAAATTAGCCAGAAAAAGTAGCATACCGGAGGACTGGGAGAAATTCAGAGACCAGCAGAGGAGGACAAAGGGCTTAATTAGGAAAGGAAAAATAGATTATGAAAGAAAACTGGCAGGGAACATAAAAACTGACTGCAAAGGTTTTTATAGATATGTGAAAAGAAAGAGATTAGTTAAAACAAATGTAGGTCCCTTGCAGTCAGAAACAGGTGAGTTGATCATGGGGAACAAGGATATGGCGGACCAATTGAATAACTACTTTGGTTCCGTCTTCACTAAGGAAGACATAAATAATTTGCCGGAAATAGCAGAGGACTGCGGGTCAAAGGAGTTGGAGAAATTGAGTGGATGCATTAGTAATAATCTTTCAAAACTCTTTACATTCTGGAGTAGTTCCTGAGGATTGGCGGGTAGCAAACGTAACCCCACTTTTTAAGAAGGGAGGGAGAGAGAAAACAGGGAATTACATACCAGTTAGTCTAACATCGGTAGTGGGGAAACTGCTAGAGTCAGTTATTAAAGATGGGATAGCAGCACATTTGGAAAGTGGTGAAATCATTGGACAAAGTCAGCATGGATTTACGAAAGGTAAATCATGTCTGACGAATCTTATAGAATTTTTCGAGGATGTAACTAGTAGCGTGGATAGGGGAGAAGCAGTGAATGTGGTGTATCTGGACTTCCAGAAGGCTTTCGACAAGGTCCCACATAAGAGATTAGTATACAAACTTAAAGTACACGGCATTGGGGGTTCAGTATTGATGTGGATAGAGAACTGGCTGGCAAACAGGAAGCAAAGAGTAGGAGTAAACGGGTCCTTTTCACAATGGCAGGCAGTGACTAGTGGGGTTCCGCAAGGCTCAGTGCTGGGACCCCAGCTATTTACAATATATATTAATGATCTGGATGAGGGAATTGAAGGCAATATCTCCAAGTTTGCGGATGACACTAAGCTGGGAGCAGTGTTAGCTGTGAGGAGGATGCTAGGAGACTGCAAGTTGACTTGGATAGGCTGGGTGAGTGGGCAAATGTTTGGCAGATGCAGTACAATGTGGATAAATGTGAGGTTATCCATTTTGGTGGCAAAAACAGGAAAGCCGACTATTATCTAAATGGTGGCCGACTAGGAAAAGGGGAGATGCAGCGAAACTTGGGTGTCATGGTACACCAGTCATTGAAAGTAGGCATGCAGGTGCAGCAGGCAGTGAAGAAAGCGAATGGTATGTTAGCTTTCATAGCAAAAGGATTTGAGTATAGAAGCAGGGAGGTTCTACTGCAGTTGTACAGGGTCTTGGTGAGACCGCACCTGGAGTATTGCGTACAGTTTTGGTCTCCAAATCTGAGGAAGGACATTATTGCCATAGAGGGAGTGCAGAGAAGGTTCACCAGACTGATTCCTGGGATGTCAGGACTGTCTTATGAAGAAAGACTGGATAGACTTGGTTTATACTCTCTAGAATTTAGGAGATTGAGAGGGGATCTTATAGAAACTTACAAAATTCTTAAGGGGTTGGACATGGCTAGATGCAGGAAGATTGCTCCAGATGTAGGGGAGGACCAGGACAAGGGGTCACAGCTTAAGGATAAGGGGGAAGTCCTTTAAAACCGAGATGAGAAGAACTTTTTTCACACAGAGCGTGGTGAGTCTGCCGCAGAGGGTAGTCGAGGCCAGTTCATTGTCTATATTTAAGAGGGAGTTAGATGTGGCCCTTGTGGCTAAGGGGATCAGAGGGTATGGAGAGAAGGCAGGTATGGGATACTGAGTTGGATGATCAGCCATGATCATATTGAATGGCGGTGCAGGCTCGAAGGGCCGAATGGCCTACTCCTGCACCCAATTTCTATGTTTCTATGTTTCTAAAAATATCTTTTTTAAATAGCCAAAGTATCCAAATAACAAACTGATCTCATTCACACAAGAATTCACAATATAACAAGATTTTTAAATCTCCTTTTCATGATTTCTATGCCAATGGAAGGAATTGAATGTTTAATTCCCATTAATTTTACTCTGTTGGTTTATACCTCTGCTGCAGGCAAGGGTCGTTTTACACAGGCATTTATTTAAATTCCACAAACATCCACTCTCAAGATAATCAAAATCATTCTTTTTTACACAATCATGTCATAAGAATATCTAAGTTATCTATATTTTATGTTATTGTATATCCATGATCAATATTTTCATACTAAACCTGATTAAAAACTAAAAACTAGGCACTGTGGAAGTTTTCAATCAGATATTTAGTAAGAAAATTTTGATCATTGATAAACAATAACACAAAATATTGATGAGTTAGATGTTCTTATGACATGATTGTGCAAAAAAAGAATTTGATTATCTTGAGAGTGGATTGTGATAGATCGGAATGTGGCTGCTGCCATGATTTTAAGCCCCGCGATATCAGCAGGCAAGACACTGCTGATATCGGGGCCTAAATAACATATTTCGAATCAACAGATTAAAATGAAACCACATCAAAAAGCAAGGTAAGATGTTAAATAAATTACATAACTTTTGTTTTGGCCTGATATGGAAGTCCTTGATGTTGATTTTGATGTTGAAGGCATTAGAAATCACGTTTAACTTCAATCGAGCGAAGCCCGAGGATTGGGAAACTTCCATAGTTCAATCGAGCGAAGCCCGAGGATTGGGAAACTTCCATAGGAACAGAAAGAAACAAAACGGGCAATACGGGCTGAAAAGATGAAGTACGAGGGAAATGTAAAGGACAGTAAAATGTAAAGCTTGTTTAGATATGTTAAGGGGAAAGGAATAGCAAGTCAAATGTGGGTCCCTTGAAGGCTGACAGGCGGGTAGATTTGGAAAGGCTACTGGGGAGACTTTAAACTAGAATGGTTGGGGGGAGGGACTCAAATAGAGAAAACTAGTAGACAGAGTGTGAGGCAGGAGGCAGAGAAGGGCAGCACTCGGACCCAAAATCTAGGGGAGAAAGAAGAAAAAGATAATAAACAGAATAAGAGGCGGTGGGTTTCTTAAATGTGTATATTTTAATGCTAGGAGCATTGTAAGAAAGGTAGATGAGCTTAGAGCTTGGATTGACACCTGGAAGTATGATGTTGTGGCGATCCATGGTTACAGGAGGGCTGTGATTGGAAACTAAATATTCCAGGATTTCGTTGCTTCAGATGTGATAGAATTGGAGGGGCAAGAGGTGGAGGTGTTGTATTGCTTGTCAGGGAAGATGTTACAGCAGTGCTTTGACAGGATAGATTAGAGGGCTCGTCTAGGGAGGCTATTTGGGTGGAACTGAGGTGGGAAAGGTGTAGCAACACTTATAGGGGTGTATTATAAACCGCCAAATGGGGAGCGAGAATTGGAAGAGCAAATATGTAAGGAGATAGCAGATATTAGTAGTAAGCACGTTAGTGATTGTGGGAGATTTCAATTTTCCACACATAGACTGGGAAACACATTCTGTAGATGGGCTGCATGGTTTGGAGTTTGTAAAATGTGTGCAGGATAGTTTTTTGCAGCAATACATAGAGGTATCTACTAGAGAAGGGGCAGTGCTGGACCTCCTGTTAGGAAATGAGACAGGTCAGGTGGCGGAGGTATGCGTTGGGGAACACTTTGGGTCCAGTGATCACAATACCATTAGTTTCAATATAATTATGGAGAGGGTCAGAACTGGATCGAGGGTTGAGGTTTTTGATTGGAGAAAGGCTAACTTTGATGAGATGCGAAAGGATTTAAACAGAGTGAATTGGGACATTTTGTTTTATGGGAAGGATGTAGAAGAGAAATGGAGGACATTTAAAGGGGAAATTTTAAGAGTACAGAATCTTTATGTCCCTGTTCGGTTGAAAGGAAATAGTAAAAATTGGAAAGAGCCATGGTTTTCAAGGGAAATTGGACATTTGGTTCGGAAAAAGAGAGAGATCTACAATAATTATAGGCAGCATGGAGTAAATGAGGTGCTTGAGGAGTATAAAGAATGTAAAAAGAATCTTAAGAAAGAAATTAGAAAAGTTAAAAGAAGATATGAGGTTGCTTTGGCAAGTAAGGTGAAAGTAAATCCAAAGGGTTTCTACAGCTATATTAATAGCAAAAGGATAACGAGGGATAAAATTGGTCCATTAGAGAGACAGAGTGGACAGCTATCTGCAGAGCCAAAAGGGATGGGGGAGATATTGAACAATTTATTTTCTTCGGTATTCACCAAGGAGAAGGATATTGAATTATGTGAGGTAAGGGAAACAAGTAGAGTAGCTATGGAAACTATGAGATCCAAAGAAAAAGAAATACTGACACTTTTGAAAAATATAAAAGTGGATAGGTCACCAGGTCCTGACAGGATATTCCCTAGGACATTGAGGAAAGTTAGTGTAGAAATAGCAGGGGCTATGACAAAAATATTTCAAATGTCCTTAGAAACTGGAATAGTGTTGGAGGATGGCGTAATGCGCATGTTGTTCCATTGTTTAAAAAGGGTTCTAAGAGTAAACCTAGCAATTATAGACCTGTTAGTTTGACTTCAGTGGTGGGCAAACTAATGGAAAGGATACTTAGAGATAATATATATAAGCATCTGGATAAACAGGGTCTGATTAGGAACAGTCAACATGGATTTGTGCCTGGAAGGTCATGTTTGACTAATCTTCTTGAATTTTTTGAAGAGGTTACTAGGGAAATTGATGAGGGTAAAGCAGTGGATGTTGTCTATATGGACTTTAGTAAGGCCTTTGACAAGGTTCCTCATGGAAGGTCGACTGGCTGCCTTCCAACAGGAGATCGAAGACTCCATCCCCAGTATTCCATCACACCTCAACAACTATACCATGTTCACAGAACTGCTGAAAAGGTCAGCCAGGTGACGTATACCAAGAGGATGCCAGACCGAGTACATCCCCGGGCTGTCGGAAACATCCAGCCATCTACTGAAAGCCTACCATGAGGGCATATCACGAGGACCCTTTCTCCTCCACCACCATGGAACTCGGAGAGATCCTGTTGAACACAGTCGGGGAGGACCGAAGGCAAGTCTGGAAGGAGTTGATAGAAAACACCAACATGACCAATAACAGCAGGAAGGCATGGGCCACAATCCGCCGCCTCGGTGAAGACCATACTACACCGCCCACGCTCACAACAGTCACAGCAAACTCAGTTGCAGCACAGCTGGTGGCAAACGGTCGTAGCCAAAATCGGCGCAGACCCACAGGAGAATACCGTCGGGCAGCGGTAACAGACCGCCTACAACCAGCCAGCGCCCTCACCAAGCCCTTCGACCTAGAAGAACTCGAAGCTGCAATGAGCATGCTGAAACCTGGGAAAGCAGCAGGAATCGATGATGTACTGACGGAAATGATACAGCACCTTGGACCTAAAGCAAAGACCTGGTTCCTAGCAATGCTGAACTCATGCATGGCGCAGAAAGCAACCCCACCTGTATGGAGAATGGCCAAGACTGTCGCAATTCCCAAACCTGGAAAGGACCCATCATCCCCAAAGAGCTACAGACCCATTTCCCTCCTCTGCATCACCTACAAGCTCTACGAGAGGCTACTACTCCAACGCCTTATGCCACTTATAGACTCCAAGTTTACTAAAGATCAAGCTGACTTCCGCCCTGGCCGCTCCTGTGCCGAGCAGCTACTGAACCTCACCCAACACATTGACGACGGTTTTGAGTGCAAACTCATCACCGGAGCAGCTTTCATAGATCTCACCGCTGCCTACGACACCGCACCATGATCAGGAAACTGTTTGACATGACTGGTGACCTCGACCTGTGCCAAGTCATCAAAAGCCTTCTCAACAACAGGCGCTTCTTCGTCCAACTAAACGACAAGAAGAGCAAATGGAAAGCCCAAAAGAATGGCCTACCACAAGGCAGCGTACTGGCCCCCCTCCTCTTCAACATCTACACCAACGACCAACCACTTCCCCCACAATGCCGCCGCTTCATCTATGCTGATGACCTCTGCATCACCACCCAACAGGAGAACTTCCAGAAGATCGAGTCTGTCCTGGAAAGCGCTTTCCAGGAGATGACAACCTACTACAATAACAACCACCTGAAACCCAACCAATCAAAAACCCAAGTATGCAGCTTCCATCTTAAAAATCGAGATGCAGGAAAACAACTGAGCGTCTCATGGGATGGCCACAAACTCTCCAACCACTTCCACCCCGTGTACCTCGGAGTCACACTCGACAAGATACTCTCTTTCAGAACCCACCTTCAGAACACCAAAGCCAAGGTCAACACTCGCAACAACATCCTGCGCAAACTGGTAAACTCAAAGTGGGGCGCTGATCCACCAACCATCCGTGCAACTGCCCTAGCCCTGTGCTTCTCCACAGCTCAATACGCGTGCTCAAGCTGGAGCCGCTCCCACCACACCAAACTGGTTGACACAGCCCTCAATGACACCTGCCGCATTATCACGGGATGCATAAAGACAATGCCAGTCCTGTGCCTCTACGCCCTAGCTGGTATTGCCCCCCCCCCCCCATATCAGACGATCCATCGTCGCCCAAGATGAGCGGAGAGCACAGGAGATCGATACCAGGCACCCCCTGCATGGACACACAACACCTCCACCCCGATTGAAATCTAGAGCCAGTTTCTTGCAGTCAGTCCCACCTCTCCAGACAACCAAAGAAACAGCAAGGATCAACATCTGGAAAGATGAATGGAACCAGCTCAACACACGAGCCCACGACTGGATGGAGAGAGGAATCACTCCGACTGAATGACTCGCCAGCGGGCACGACCTCCCATGGCCAACCTGGAAGACCCTCAACAGATTACGAGCGGAGCAGGGGAGGTGCAAAGCACTTATGAAAGCATGGAACTACCAGGCAGAAGACACATGCAGCTGTGGAGCAGTACAGCCAATGTCTCACCTACTGGAGTGTGACGGCGCCCCCCCAGTGGAGCCCCCAGGACCTGGCTGAACCGACCCGACCAGCTGTGACCTGCGCCAGATACTGGCAGAACGACATCTGAGATTGCAACGGACTTGAAGAAGAAGAGTAAGGCCTTTGACAAGGTTCCTCATGGAAGGTTGGTTAAGAAGGTTCAATTGTTGGGTATTAGAGCAGGAGTAGCCAGGTGGATTCAACAGTGGCTGAATGGGAGATGCCAGAGAGTAATGGTGGATGGCTGTTTGTCAGGTTGGAGGCCGGTGACTAGTGGGGTGCCTCAGGGATCTCTGTTGGGTCCACTGTTGTTTGTCATGTACATCAATGATCTGGATGATCGTGTGGTGAATTGGATCAGTAAGTATGCAGATGATACTAAGATAGGTGGTGTTGTGGATAATGAAGTAGATTTCCAAATTTCCAGAGATTTAGGCCATTTGGAAGAATAGGCTGAAAGATGGCAGATGGAGTTTAATGCTGATAAGTGTGAGGTGCTACATCTTGGCAGGACAAATCAAAATAGGACGTACATGGTAAATGGTAGCGAATTGAGGAATACAGTTGAACAGAGGGATCTAGGAATAACTGTGCATAGTTCCCTGAAGGTGGAATCTGATGTAGATAGGGAGGGAAAGAAAGCTTTTGGTGTACTAGCCTTTATAAATGAGAGCATTGAGTATGGAAGTTGGGATGTAATGTTAAAATTGTACAAGGCATTGGTGAGACCAATTCTGGAGTATGGTGTACAATTTTGGTCGCCCAATTATAGGAAGGATGTCAACAAAATAGAGAGAGTATAGAGGAGATTTACTAGAATGTTGCCTGGGTTTCAGCAACTAAGTTACAGAGAAAGGTTGAATAAGGTCTTTATTCTTTGGAGTGCAGAAGGTTAAGCGGGGACTTGATAGAGGTCTTTAAAATGATGAGAGGGATAGACAGAGTTGACGTGGATAAGCTTTTCCCATTGAGAGTAGGGAAGATTCAAACAAGAGGACATGACTTCAGAATTAAGGGACAGAGGTTTAGGGGTAACATGAGGGGGAACTTCTTTACTCAGAGAGTGGTAGCTGTGTGGAATGAGCTTCCAGTGGAAGTGGTGGAGGCAGGTTCGATTTTATCATTTAAAAATAAATTGGATAGGTATATGGATGGGAAAGGAATGGAGGGTTATGGTCTGAGTGCAGGTAGATGGGACTAGGGGAAAATAAGTGTTTGGCACGGACTTGTAAGGCCGAGATGGCCTGTTTCAGTGCTGTAATTGTTATATGGTTATAGGGGTGAAATTATTATGGGAACAAGGAAATGGTAGAAGAGTTGAACAGGTACTTCGGATCTGTCTTCACTGAGGAAGACACAAACAATCTTCCACTGGAGGACAGAGGATCTGAGGGGGTAGAAAACTGAAATAAATTTTCATTAGGCGAGAAATAGTATTGGGACTGAAGGGTGATAAATCCCCTGAGCCTGATGGATTGCATCCCAGGGTCCTCGGGGAGGTGAGTAGAAATAGTGGACACATTGGTGATCATGATTCAATAGATTCAGGATCAGTTCCTGTGGATTGGAGGATAGCTAATGTTATCCCACTTTTCAAGAAAGGAGCGAGAGAGAAAACGGGGAATTACAGCCCAGTTAGCCTGACCGGTGGTGGGAAAGATGCTGGAGTCAATTATTAAAGAGGTAATAATGGGGCATTTGGATAGCAGATTTGTCCAAGTCGGCATGGATTTATGAAAGGAAAATCATGCTCGACTGATCTTCTGGAATTTTTTGAGGATGTGACAAGTAAAATGGATGAAGGGGAGCCAGTGGATGTAGTGTATCTAGACTTTCAGAAAGCCTTTGATAAGGTTCTGCACGGGAGACTGGTGACCAAAATTAGGGCACATGGTATTGGGGGTAGGGTGTTGACGTGGATAGAAAATTGGTTGGCAGACAGGAAGCAAAGAGTAGGAGTGAACGGGTCCTTTTCAGAATGGCAGGCAGTGTCGAGTGGAGTGCCGCAAGGCTCGGTGTTGGGGCCACAACTGTTTACCATATATATTAATGATTTGGATGAGGGAATTAGGAGCAACACTAGCAAGTTGGCGGATGACACAAAGCTGGGTGGCAGTGTGAACTGTGAAGAGGATGTTAGGAGGTTGCAGGGTGACCTGGACAGGTTGAGTGAGTGGGCAGTTGCGAGGCAGATGCAGTATAATATAGATAAATGTGAGGTTATCCACTTTGGTGGCAAAAACAAGGGGGCAGATTATTATCTCAATGGGGTTAGGTTAGGTAAGGGGGAGGTACAGCGAGACCTGGGTGTCCTTGTACACCGGTCAATGAAAGTTGCCGTGCAGGTACAGCAGGCAATGAAGAAGCCAAATGGAATGTTGGCCTTCATAACAAGAGGATTTCAGTATAGTAGTAGAGAGGTTCTTCTGCAGTTGTATAGGGCTCTGGTAAGACCACATCTGTAGTATTGTATACAGTTTTGGTCTCCTAATATGAGGAAGGACATCCTTGTGATTGAGGCAGTGCAGCGTAGGTTCACGAGATTGATCACTGGGATGGCGGCACTGTCATATGAGGAAAGATTGAAAAGACTAGGCTTGTATTCACTTGAGTTTAGAAGGATGAGGGGGAATCTTATAGAAACATATAAAATTATAAAAGGACTGGTCAAGCTAGATGCTGGAAAAATGTTCCCAATGTTGGGCAAGTCCAGAACCAGGAGCCACAGTCTTAGAATAAAGGGGAAGCCATTAAAGACTGAGGTGAGGTTTTTCACCCAGGGAGTTGTGAATTTGTGGAATTCCCTGCCACAGAGGGCAGTGGAGACCAAGTCACTGGATGAATTTAAGAGAGAGTTAGATAGAGCTCTAGAGGCTAGTGGAATCAAGGGATATGGGGAGAAGGCAGGCACGGCTTATTGATTGGGGACGATCAGCCATGATCACAGTGAATGGTGGTGCTGGCTCGAAGGGCCGAATGGCCTCCTCCTGCACCTATTTTCTATGTTTCTATGCAATCGTCCAGCAACTGTTTTTTAAAAACAGGAACGGAAGCACAGAACAAATTTTTTTCATCAACTTGTAGTCCGAGCAAATACCTCTCCGACAACCAATACAAACCTGCATTTCTTGCAACCTACACTGTAAACAGAAGAGAGACACAAAAAGCTGTAGTAATTTAGTGGGACAGGCTGCACTATAAACATGTTGTAATCTTGAATATCTTCACTAAATCTGCCTTTAGCCTTTACTCCCCTGACGAAAACAGTTTAGTTTTTTTTTCTGATCTCTCCAAAGAGCTAGTTTCTCATCTGTTACACCTTTCTGTAAATGTATCCTCTCTGTAGCCTTGACTTTCCTTCTCGCAGTGTGGTGTATTATTTCTCAATCCTTTCATTCGGTATGTATTCTTGGTCTTGGTGTTAATTAATTTGTAAATACCATTGTTATAACCAGATAACCATATAACAATTACAGCACGGAAACAGGCTATCTCGGCCCTACAAGTCCGTGCCGACACAACTTTTTTTCCCTTAGTCCCACCTGCCTGCACTCATACCATAACCCTCCATTCCCTTCTCATCCAAATGCCTATCCAATTTATTTTTAAATGATACCAACGAACCTGCCTCCAGCACTTCCACTGGAAGCTCATTCCACACCGCTACCACTCTCTGAGTAAAGAAGTTCCCCCTCATGTTACCCCTAAACTTTTGTCCCTTAATTCTGAAGTCATGGCCTCTTGTTTGAATCTTCCCTATTCTCAAAGGGAAAAGCTTGTCCACATCAACTCTGTAAACTTGTTGTGCAGTTGTTAATTCATTGCAAATATAATGTGATCTAAAGAATAAGGCAAAGGGCTTAGTAAGGGTGCAGTCCTCTGTCTCACAGTTTGGTTTTCTTCCCAACCAATTGTTCAAGCGCTTTTGATTGCAACATGCGCCTTAATTTAGTTCAACAAAGAAACTGACAAGTTACTAAAGAATGCCGCTCGTTGCACCATGCACCATTCCATTAATAATTGGTGCTTTCAAATAATTGTATGGTACTATATAGAGCACAAACAGAAAAAAGCCGATTAGATCAACTGTGTGCAAAACATTGTCAGAATGGGTGTGATAGAATTAGTTAAAACTGAAGTGTTATAGGGTATTTTGCAGTTGCCATTACAGGGAATATTGGTTACAGGTTGTGTGTGACTGCAAGCTAAATATTCCAAGCTAGATGATTTGGAAATAGGACAGAAAAATTCAATAAAGATTTGCAAAAATAATAAAAGATATAGCTACAGTGTAATTACAATAATAAGAAGAAAGGAATTCTCATTGGGTGATCACGCTGTTGGAACATTATGGGTAAATCTAAGTCAACAAAATTGACTTCTTTTGAGAGAAATGTATAAATACAGAGATCAAGAAAACGTGACAGAAATAACATAGTTCTAATATGTAATTTTTATTTTTACATAGACTGGAAGAGGTGGAGCACCTGAACCAGGAAAGGTAAATTTTTAATCAAGCAGTTTTCAGCTAGTGATTTTTAGAACTATTGGACAATTCATGTTAAGTTAATGTTCTAAGTGGAAGTGAACATTTTACATTTTATCACTGTAGTACGTTTGATTTTGCTGTTTGATTTGAGCTGGTAAAGGGTGAATAACAATTCAACTTAAATAAAATAACTAAACCTATTTTTGATCAAACTAGTACATACGCCGTCAAATTTCCACTCATGCAAAATAAACAATTTTGGTCAATAATATCAAGTAAGAGGTAACACCAGAAATAGATTTAAACAAATTTAGGGAAAATATAATGTCATTAGATTGGGGTAACTAAACAAAATCTAAATGAATAAAAAATGAATTGCAAGGCAGTTGCAAGGACTATCAATGGTAGCAATAAATTATGTTTGAAATGCAAGGCAAAGAATGTTAATAATAATAACTTTATTTGTTAAACACCTTAAAAAACAACCAAAGCTGACCAAAGTGCTGTACAGAAAAAAGAAAACAAGCAAGACATCATAAAACAGGCAGAACAACAGAACATATAGCCAACACGAGGCGCATAAATTACATACGAAAATCCAAACAATAAATTAAAATACATAAAACACGAGTACGAACCACGCAGCAAAACCAAGCAAATAAAGTAAATAAATAATTCAACACCTTACTGGTCTACAAAGGCCACGGAGAATAAATATGTCTTCAGGAGTGACTTAAAAACAGCTAGAGAAGGGGCCTGTTTAACATGCAGAGGCAATTCATTCCACAATCTCGGAGCCGACACAGCAAAGGCACGGTCCCCTCTGAGCTTCCGCTTAAGGGAATAGGTGCACCTTTAAAGACCGATGCAGGTATGACTACACTCAGGATTAAGGAAATAACAAACATGGTAAATTTTGTAATTAGATTCCCTTGAAAGGCTGATGATTTTTCTCATTTTCCATTTGTAGAGAAAGAGAAGAAATCATAAGCCCTTCAAGGGAATATAAAAATAATTCAAGGGGTCAAAATTAGTATTTAACACAGTTAAATGAGATAGTTGATGGAACTGAATGTGGGAAAATGTGTAAGTTTAATTTGCTTTGGATCCAAAAACAGAAGTGGTTTCTCAAGACTGGGAATTGTGGAAGCAAAAATGCGATTTGTATATCATTGCATACAAATTCAGCTCTGAGACTTTTAACATAGTAAAACCTACTAAAGCACTTCAGAGAACTTTATAAAACAAAAATTGACCATCAATATATCAGAATAGATGAACAAAAGCTTCATTTTGAAGACCATTTTAAATGAAGAATATCAATAAAAGATCATTTAAAACAGGCACGGAAATCAAAATTTGCACACTCACATACACACGCGAGTCTTCGGAGGCTCAATCCAGTGCTAAATGCAGCTCTGCCTGGCTCGCCGGGCTAACCTACAGCCCTGCCTGGACTGATGGGACACCAGCCTGGAGTCATGGAGTTAGCGCTGCTTCTCCGTGCTGGCTGTAAACATGGGCCATATTTCCCGTAAGTCCAGGCAGGGCTGTAGGTTAACCCGGCAGGACAGGCTGAGTTGAGCTGGGTTTAGCGCTGTTTCTCTGCGCTGGCTGTGGGCCTGGGGGCAGAGATCCCGTCTGACTCTTGACGTCTCTGTCCACCCCCAAGGGGGAACTCGGGTGAGGACGGGGATGGTCCAGTGGGGGTTCAGCAGCGATTGCAGCGTCGGAGAGACGGGATTGATCCTGGCTGCGGATGAGGCGCAGGTCTATGTCAGGGCTGCCAACCCCCCCTACCTCCGCATCTGACCGACACCTCCGCATCTGACCGACACTCCTCCAATGATCGCGCTGAATTATTATGTCCTGCCCCCATTGCCTGCTGACCGACGTTTCTCTCGTCCAATCGGCACCCTCGATCAGCAGTCCGACCCCCACTGTCTCGCGGAAATTGGAGATTACACCGAGTTTTTAAATCCAGATTACAAAAAATGGGGGGGTGTGGGGGTGGTCGTCCCCCACCTCTCAAAACGGGTGAGGGGGGCGAACGTGTCCCCCCCCCCGGGATTTTTGCCCCTGTTTTTAAGTTTAAAAAAAAAACAAATTGGATGTTAGCCCCAATATCAAGGCATCTGAAATAGAAATGAGAAAAACAAAGGTTTCTGTTGTCTTGAAGTTTGATTAGGAGCTTTGGGTTCAACTCTCGATGCTGCACATTAGAAAGGTGTGGTGGAACACATAGATTCCGGGACCTAAATTGTAATTCAAAATTGCACAAATTAGCTTTGAATTTGAAGGATGACTTGTAATGGCAACTGATACAGGCATAGCCAGTGATGCCCACATCCAGTTAAATAAACAAAGACAAATATATTTGACTTTGAATAAAATAATTTAACAGAGCACAACACGTATTTGCTTTGGTGAAGAATTTCAGAACAAAGTACAAACGCTTAACATCAGACAAAGGCTAATTAGATCAATTTCTGCACAAAGCATTGTGGCAATCTCGAACTCTCTGCATAAATAGGGTTGTGAATACTGGGTAAATTGATTTTTTTTAATGGATTTATTTTTTTGAATCTGGATGACAAAAAATAATGAATGAATTGAAAAGTGTGGGAATTAATTAATTAATGACCATACCAGCAAACAGCAAATGTTAAAATAATTAATGAATGAATAAAGAATCTAATGGTTCAAATGAAGATGAATGTGTTAAGGTATAGACCGTCAAATTGAGTGGCAAATTGGATTCCAGGACCTTAATGGCATAATTATATCCCGATTTGCTGGCAAATTGGACATTGATATAAATTTGCAATCTGATGTATTTGCACACACTGATATTAAGCATTTTGGACTGATCATCATGGTATGGTATGGTATGTACTCTGGTGAGCTTGGAAGAAGGCAATATTATTGATGCGCAACCTCTTATATATTAAACACATTTCATACTCTCATTTCTGTCAGTGAATATATCATTAAAATAAAGGTTTTGCATCGCAGGACACCATTAAGAAGATCTGCATTTCAATTTGGAATACTGAGATGCAATGAAGTTACACTTTATGTACATAACATTATCTATATTAGTCAATGTTATGCAATGAAGCATTTCAGGCTGTGTTGCACATGCTTTCTCTCAGTACAAGGGCAAATGTAAATTGGGTGAGATGTGTTTAAACATTCCCTGAGAGAACATTGGACACACAAGAAACTACAGATATTGATATCTTGAGCAAGAAACAAAAAGATGGAAGAACTAGCAGCTCAGGCAGCATTAATGGAGGGAATGAACAGATGTCTTTTTGAGTCAGGACCCTTTTTCAGACTGAGTGAAGTGGGAAGGAGGAGAACTGGAAAGGAGAGGTGGGGTGGTGCAAAGGCCGACAAGTGATAGGTGGAAACAGGTGTGGGGAGGGGGTGTGGGGGTGATTGGCAGTAAGTGATAAAGGTTAGAGGTGAAAAGAAGACAAAAGTGGGTCAGATATAGAGAGGAGAGAGGAGTGAAATGAAACAGAAAATAGGTGCAGGAGTAGGCCATTCGGCCCTTCATGGCTGATCATCCAACTCAGTATCCTGTACCTACCTTCTCTCCATAACCTCTGATCCCTTTAGCCACAAGGGCCACATCTAACTCCCTCTTAAATATAGCCAATGAACTGGCCTCAACTACCTTCTGTGGCAGAGAATTCCAGAGATTCACCACTCTCTGTGTGAAAAATGTTTTCCCTCATCTCGGTCCTAAAGGATTTCCCCCTTATCCTTAAACTGTGACCCGTTGTTCTGGACTTCCCCAACATCGGGAACAATCTTCCTGCATCTAGCCTGTCCAACCTCTTAAGAATTTTGTACGTTTCTATAAGATCCCCCCTCAATCTTCTAAATTCTAGCGCGTACAAGCCGAGTCTACCCAGTCTTTCTTCATATGAAAGTCCTGACATCCCAGGAATCAGTCTGGCGAACCTTCTCTGTACTCCCTCTATGGCAAACATGTCTTTCCTCAGATTAGGAGACCAAAACTGTACGCAATACTCCAGGTGTGGTCTCACCACGACCCTGTACAACTGCAGTAGAACCTCACTGCTCCTATACTCAAATCCTTTTGCTATGAATGCTAAACTACCATTTGCTTTCTTCACTGCCTGCTGCACCCGAATGCTTACTTTTAATGACTGGTGTACCATGACACCCAGTTCTCGTTGCATCTCCCCTTTTCCTAATCGGCCACCATTCAGATAATAGTCTACTTTCCTGTTTTTGCCACCAAAGTGGATAACCTCACATTTATCCACATTATACTGCATCTGCCATGCATTTGCCCACTCACCCAACCTATCCAAGTCACCTTGCAGCCTCCTAGCATCCTCCTCACATCTAACACTGCCCCCCAGCTTCGTGTCATCCGCAAACTTGGAGATGTTGCATTCAATTCCCTCGTCCAAATCATTAATATATATTGTAAATAGCTGGGGTCCCAGCACTGAGCCTTGCGGTATTACATTAGTCACTGCCTGCCATTCTGAAAAGGATCAGTTTACTCCTACTCTTTGCTTCCTGTTTGCCAGACTGTTCTCTATCCACATCAATACCGAACCCCCAATACTGTGTGTTTTAAGTTTGTATACTAATCTCTTATGTGGGACCTTGTCAAAAGCCTTCTGAAAGTCCAGTTATAACACATCCACTGGTTCTCCCCTATCCACTCTACTAATTACATCCTCGAAAAATTCTATAAGATTCGTCAGACATGATTTAACTTTCGTAAATCCATGCTGACTTTGTCCAATGATTTCACCACTTTCCAAATGTGCTGCTATCCAATCTTTAATAACTGACTGTAGCAGTTTCCCTACTACCGATGTTAGACTAACTGGTCTGTAATTCCCCGTTTTCTCTCTCCCTCTTTTTTTAAAAAGCGGGGTTACATTAGCTACCCTCCAATCCTCAGGAACTACTCCAGAATCTAAAGAGTTTTGAAAAATTATCACTAATGCATCCACTATTTCTGGAGCTACTCCTTAAGTACTCTGGAATGCGGCCTATCTGGCCCTGGGGATTTATCGACCTTTAATCCATTCAATTTACCTAACACCACTTCCCGGCTAACCTGGATTTCACTCAGTTCCTCCATCTCATTTGACCCCCGGTCCCCTGCTATTTCCGGCAGATAATTTATGTCTTCCTTGGTGAAGACGGAACCAATGTAGTTATATAATTGGTCCGCCATGTCCTTGTTCCCCATGATTATGCGGTAGGCGGCGCGGCTCTGGCCAGCAGCGGCCTCTGCAGCCTGTCCGCGTTTTTATTATTTTTGTCTGTGTTTTTATGTAGTGTTTGTTATTTTATGTTGGGGTGTGTGTGTGTGGGGGGGTGGGGGTCTTCCTCTGGGGGTTTCTGAACTTTTTGAATCTCTCCCTGCACTGGAGACCCGACCTTTCTCGTCGGGTCTCAGTCATCGTTGAGGCCGCAACGAGGAGCGGCCTCCAACACTATCCCTGGGACTCAGGTTGTTATCCACGGGTGCACTACCTTCCCTGATTTATTATTTTGCCATACTGGGATGAACAATTGTTGTAGTTCATCCATGCAGTCTTTAAATGCCTTCCATTGCATGACCATCAGCCCTTTAAGAGCTGTTGCTGCTGCTGCTGCTTCTGTCTGCTACCCTCAAAGTTACGGAGGCTCTCTACAGGTCTGAACGACAGCGCCAGGAGCCCACGGCTCCCTGGGGGGAGACTCGCTTTTCGGGGCTTCTGCTGCGGCGGCCGACTTCTCCCCGCACGAGTTGCGGGGGTAACTAAGAGCTCTCGGAGCGGGGCCCACACCACTAGCCCTCTCTTGTCGGCTGGAATGGCCGCGGACTCTGCGAGCGCACACCGGGGGCTCTAACGCAAAGACCCGGTGTGCGACCTCGCACCACCCAGCGTGGCTTTAATGGCCGCGGGACAATCGCCATCGCCAGCCGGGGGCTTGACTTTGTCTGCACGGGGGGGGGGGGGGGGTTTGAGAGTGCATGGAGAGAGACTTTACTACTGTTAGGTGGCCTGTACACAACACCCACTAGCGTTTTCTGCCCCTTAGTGTTTCGCAGCTGTACCCATATCGATACCACATAATTATGTTGTGCTAATGGTCTATTTGTGTGCGTAATCTCCTCTCTGCAGAAACGGCATTTCGTTTTTTCCCTTCAGTCTATCCCTCCTGACAATTAAATTCCTCTTGACTCCCTAATTCACCTGTTTCCGTGACTGCAACTATATTATATTCATTAATTCATCTATCTGCATTCAACTTTCTCCACATATCTATACGAATGCTCCTTGCAGTGAGTTTTTATGTTCCCTTCAGACTTTTCTTTAATAATATTATTATACCCTTTCCTAATTAAGCCCTTTGTCTTCCTCTGCTTTTGTCCTGGATTTGTCCTCTGTAGGCTTTACTTTTCACCTTGCTACCTATTGCTTCCTCCATTTGCTTTGATACTATCCCTGATTTCCCTTGTTATCCACACATTGCAGAACCTTCCCTGATTTCTTATTCTCTGGTTTATTATTGTTTTCTTCTTGTTTCATACATGCAGGTCTTTAAATGCCTTCTCTTGCCTATCCACCATCAGCCCTTTAAGAGTTAATTGCATGTCAATCTTGGCCAATTCACGTCTCATACCCTCAAAGTTACCTTTCTTTAAGTTCAGAACCATTGTTTCTGAATTAACAATGTCCATCTCCTTCCTAATGGAGAATTCAACCATATTATGGTCGCTCTTGCCCAATGGGCCACGCACAAGGTAAGACTGTTAACTAACCCTTCCTCGTTACTCAGTACCCAGTCTAGAATAGCCTGCTCTCTTGTCGGTTCCTACTCTCACATGTTGGTTTAGAAAACTATCCCGCATATTGCTTCCAAGAAATCCTCTTCCTCAGCACCCTGCCAATTTGATTCACCCCAATCTATATGTAGATTGAAGTCACCCATTATACCTGTGTTCCTTTGTTGCCTATTCTAATTTCCTGTTTGATGCCATCCCAAAACTTTACTTTCAGGATATCTTGGCACGTTCACACACACCCACAACAGCCACTGGCGTTCTGCCCCTTAGTGTTTCGCAGCTGTACCCATATCGATACCACGTCCTCCAAGCTAATGTCCTTCCTTTCCATTGCGTTAATCTTCTCTCTAACCAGCAACGCTACCTCACCTCCTTTTCCTTTCTGTCTATCCCTCCTAAATATTGAATATCCCTGGATGTATCCCTGGAGCCATGTCTCCGTGATCCCAACTATATCATATTCATTAATTCATCTATCTGCACATTCAACTCATCCACCTTATTACGAATGCTCCTTGCATTGAGACACAAAGCCTTCAGACTTGTTTTTACAACACTCTTACCCCTTACACAATTATGTTGAAAAGTGGCCCTTTTTTGATTTTTGTCCTGGATTTGTCTGCCTGCCACTTTTACTTTTCACCTTGCTACCTATTGCTTCCTCCCCCATTTTACACCCATCTGTCTCTCTGCTCACACATTTAAGAACCCCACCACCTCTTATTCTCTGTTTATTATTGTTTTCTTCTTTCCCCCCTACATGTTGGGTCTTAGTGCTTCCCTTCTCTGCCTCCTGCCTCACACACTGTCCACTAGCTTTCTCTATTTGAGTTCCTCCCCCCAACCGTTCTAGTTTAAAGTCTCCGCAGTAGCCTTGGCAAATCTCCCCAGCAGGATATTGGTCCCCCTCGGATTCAAGTGCAACCCATCCTTTTTGTACAGGTCGCACCTTCCACAAAAGAGGTCCCAATGATCCAGAAACTTGAATCCCTGCCCTCTGCACCAGTCCTTCAGCCACGCATTTATCCTCCACCTCGCTCCATTCCTACTCTCACTGTCGCGTGGCACAGGCAGTAATCCCGAGATTGCTACCTTTGCGGTCCTTCTCTTTAACTCTCCTCCTAACTCCCTAAATTCTCCTTTCAGGACCTCTTCTCTTTTTTTACCTATGTCATTGGTACCTATATGCACCACGACCTCCGGCTCCTCTCCCTCCCATTTCAGGATATCTTGGACACGTTCAGACACATCCCAGACCCTGGCAGCAGGGAGGCAAACTACCATCCGGGTCTCCCGACTGCATCCACAGAATCGCCTGTCTGACCCCCTAACTATAGCGTCCCCTATTACTAATGCCCTCCTCTTCTTTTCCTTACCCTTCTGAGCAACAGAACCGGTCTCTGTACTGGAGGCCCGGCCGCTGTTGCTACCCCACCCAGGTAGGCTGTCACCCCCAACAGTACTCAAACAGGAGTACTTATTGTCAAGGTGTACAGCCACCGGGGTACTCTCTAGTACTAACAAAGGCCTGTTTCCTTTATCATTGTTACTTTTTTGCATATCTTCCATTTGTTTGTTCTATATCTCTCTATATCACTGTCTATATTTCTTGTTTCCCATTCCCTTGACTCTTGGTCTGAAGAAGGGTCTCATCACCTATTCCTCTTCTCCAGAGATGCTATCTGACCCACCAAGTTATTACAGCTTTTTGTATTTACCACAAGGCAGGCTTTGTCCCACCCAAACCTCTCTTTTCCAGATTTCTCTCCACTACACTGTTCCTCCAACACTTTGTTTATTGTTCAGAATATTTCTTGGCTTCGGACATAACACTGTCCACCTCAGCCTCCCTGCACAGAAGTTGCCAACAGAAATCTATGATATGACATTGAGTTTCTTGGCAGCAATTCTTTGGTTTTGTAGGTGCTGATTTACTTTGGGTTTTCTGTGCCAGTTGCCCTACGTTCCTCATTATTGCCCAATTGTAAAGGGTGGGAAATCTCAATGCATCAAGGGCCCAGTCTTGAGTAATAGGAAGTATTTAGTGAGCTATTTAAAGGGACCATCAATTACGTGCAATAATTGATATGTGAGGTTATAGGGGTTGCTTGTAGAGCAGTCCCTCCCATCAGTAAACCTCATTACAGACTTAGAAGTCTATGCGGCGGTGTGACAGAAGCAAAAATGGTAGCCTTAGCTTAACATAGATACAAAGAAACATAGACAATAGGTGCAGGTGTAGGCCATTCGGCCCTTTGAGCTGGTAATGCCATTCAATGTGATTATGGCTGATCATCCACAATCAGTTACTGCCTTCTCCCCATATCTAACCAAGAGCTCTATCTAACTTTCATTTGAATGCATCCAGTGAATTGGCCTCCACTGCCTTCTGAGGCAGAGAATTCCACAAATTCACAACTCTCTGGGTGAAAAGGTTTTTCCTCATCTCAGTTCTAAATGGCCTACCCCTTATTCTTAAATTGTGACCCCTGGGTCTGGACTCCCCCAACATCGGGAACACGCTTCCTGCATCTAGCGTGTCCAAACCCTTAATAATTTCTGCATCGCTGAGTGTTTCTATAAGTTTCTATAAGATCCCATCTCATCTTTCTAAATTCCAGCAAATACAAGCCCAGTCATTTCATTCCATCATATGACAGTCCCGCCATCCCAGGAATTAACCTTGTGGACCTACTCTGCACTCCCTTAATAACAAGAATGTCCTTACTCAAATTAGGAGCCCAAAACTGCACACAATACTCCAGGTGTGGTCTCACCAGGGCCCTGTACAACTGCAGAAGGACCTCTTTGCTCCTATACTTAAATCCTCTCGTTATGAAGGCCAACATGCCGTTAGCTTTCTTCACTGCCTGTTGTATTTGCATATTTACTTTCAGTGACTGATGGACAAGAACACCCAGGTCTCGTTGCACTTCCCCTTTTCCTAATCTGACACCTTTCAAATAATAATCTGCCTTCTTGTTCTTGCCTCCAAAGTGGATAACCTCACATTTATCCACGTTATACTACATCTGCCATGCATCTGCCCACTCACCCAACCTATCTAAGCCACCCTGCATCCTCATAGCATCCTCTTCATAGTTCACACTGCCACTCAGCTTTGTGTCATCAGCAAATTTGCTAATGTTACTTTTAATTCCTTCATCTAGATCATTAATGTATATTGTAAATAGCTGCAGTCCCAGCCACAAGCCTTGCGGCATCCCACTAGTTACTACCTGCCATTCTGAAAGGGACCTGTTAGTTCCTACTCTTTGTTTTCTGTCTGCCAACCAATTTTCTATCCATGTCAATACCCTACCTCCAATACCATGTGCTCTAATTTTGCCCGCTAATCGCTTGTGTGGGACCTTATCAAAGGCTTTCTGAAAGTCCAGATACACTACTTCCACTGGCTCTCCCTTATCCATTTTACTTGTTACATCCTCAAAAAAATCCAAAAGATTAGTCGTTAGATTTCCCCTTCGTAAATCCATGCTGACTTGGACCGATCCTGTTACTGCTACCCAAATGTGCCGCTATTACATCTTTAATAATTGACTCCAGAATCTTCTTCACCACCAATGTCAGGCTAACTGGTCTATAATTCCCCGTTTTCTCTCTCCCTCCTTTCTTAAAAAGTGGGATAACATTAGCTACCCTCCAATCCACACAAACTGATCCAGAATCTATGAAACATTGGACAATGATCACCAATGCGTCCACGATTTCTAGAGCCACCTCCTTGAGTATCCTGAGATGCAGACCATCAGGCCCTGGGGATTTATCAGCCTTCAGTCCCGTCAGTCTACCCAACACCATTTCCTGACTAATGTGAATTTTCTTCAGTTCCTCCGTCACCCTGGACCCTCTGTCTCCTATGTAAGGATCTTTTTGCCCTTACAATTTCTCAGTTCTATCCACAATGACTCTACATATTCTGATTCTATGGACTGAATTTCATTCCTTACCAACAGAGACACACAACCTCCCTCTGCCCACACGTCTATCTTTTCAATATGACATATAACCCTGAATATTCAGTTCCCAGCTCTTGCAGCCATGTCTCTGTAATTCCTATAACATCATACCTACCAATCTCTACAGTTCATGCATTCATATATAACACTTTTAATTCGGTATTAACCTCCCCTCTCACACCGGTTCCTATTTAACCTGACTTTATTCTCTTATCCCTTCTTGGACTTTTAGTCCGATTAATTCAGGTCTCTTTCGTAACTTTTCCTATACTCTCTTTCCCTTTAACGCCATCCTTATTCTTCCAATTTGTCGACCCCTCGCCCCCGCTATTTTGTTTAAACCCACACGTGTAGCACTCGTAAACCAGCCTGCCAGTATGTTGGTCCCCCTCCAGTTAAAGTGCAACCTGTCTCTTTTGTACAGGTCACCCCTACCCCAGAAGAGATCCCAGTGGTCTATAAATCTAAATCCTTGCCCCCTGCATCAGTTCCTCAGCCACACATTCAGATCCCCTATCTCCCTGTTCATGCTCTCACCAGTACGATGTACTGGAAGCAAACCAGAAATAACCCCCTGGAGGTCCTGCTTTTCAGCCTTCATCCTAAATCTCTAAACTTACGTTGTAGAACCTCCTTACTCTTCTTCCTGACGTCGTTTTTGCCGACATGCACAACCACTTCCGGCTGCTCCTCTTCCCCCTTGAGGATGCCCAGCAATCGGTCTGAGACATCTTGGACCCGGGAACCAGGGAGGCAACACACCATTCTCGAGTCTCGCCTGTTGCCACAGAATCTCCTGTCCGTGCCTCTCACTATTGAGTCACCTACCACTATGGCATTATCTGACGTAGGCCTCTCCGGTTGAGCCACAGTGCCAGGATTTGATTGAAAAACCGGTCCGCCGCTCGTACTGGAAGTGTCATCTGTCCCGACAGGTTCCAAGGGGATGTACCTGTTTTCAACAAGTACAGCCACCGGGGTCACCTGCATTCCATGCTTACTTCCCTTCCTCAGCGTGTAACAATGTCATTGTAGATCCTGTCCAGGAAGCTCTAGTTTTCCCGGATGGTCCTGTGATCATCCAGCTGCTGCTCCAGTTCTCCTTCAGGAACTGCACCTGGACAGAATTTCCTCAGATGCAGTTGTCAGAAGCACCAGCAGTGTCCCTGACTTCCCACATCCTGCAAGAGATACACTGCAGCAACTTGCCTGTCATCATTTCAGTAGCCAAATCTCAATAGGTTGTGCCTTTCACCTACTCCACCTTTGAATGTAGTCTCCTCGCCGAATACTCTCGAGCCAAAGACTCGCACTTTACTCACCAAGGCACTTCACCTCAACAAGGCCGCTCCCAACAATGCCGCTCCGCTACAGCTGAATTTATTTGTACCTGCTACCTAATCAAGTACTTAAGAGCTAATTTGTAAATTACTCGAACCTGGCCTTTGGCGCTCTTTTTAAATCTTCTTCCTTCTTTCAGCCCATACTAGCTTTCGCTGCTTCTGGCTGCTGCTTCTCTCCGACCTTCACGGTACACACTCGAACCTGGCCTTTGGCGCTCTTTTTAAATCTTCTTCCTACTTTCAGCCCATACTAGCTTTTGCTGCTTCTGGCTGCTGCTTCTCTCCGACTTCACGGTAAACACTCGAACCTGGCCTTTGGCGCTCTTTTTAAATCCTTGTTAATTCTGACTCGCCTTCCTTCAGCTTTTAGGGCATAATAAATCCCAATTTCCTTAGTTATGGTCATTCTAGCACCCATTCTTCTTTTGGTGCAATATGTGAGACACACGCACACAATGCAGAGCACCCTTCTCAAAGAAGAAGGCTGTCTAGGCACCTTTCAGGCTAGTAACTAAAATATTGTAACCTGGCAGGGGACTGGAACATTTCTTCACTCGGGGAGTTCAAAGAGAGTCTTTAGCCCATTACAGGGGCAGTTGATTTGGAATCTGGATTTTGCAAGTTCACTTGCCAACAACTTAACTTTCATTTCTTGAATCTTTCCAAATAGATTATTCTGAAAAAAGCAGGGCAATTAATGAAGTCCCTGCCTGGGGCTGCAGGTTCACGATCTCCTCCAGGCTTATTGGAGGTTATCTTGTTTGACAGTGTATGGATATGAAATGCTTCTTATTCCCCTTCTTGAGCCTCTAAGATGGTAAAATCAAGGACAATAGGGAGAAGAGTTGAAACAAGAAACTGCAGATGCGGGTTTGCAAAATAAGACCCAAAGTGCTGGAGTAACTCAGTGGGTTGGGCAGCACCTCTGGAGAAGGACAGGTAACATCACCTATCCATGTTCTCCAAAGATGCTGCCTGACCACTGAGTTACTCCAGCACTTTGTGTCTTCAAAGCAAGGATATTGTCTTGTTTTTCTTTGTACCTGTCATTTTCCTCCTAAACCTAACAATATATATAACTAATCTTTCAGGTGTTCTGTTGGATCTATGTTGTCCACCTGATGGTAACAACTGAACTTAAAAATAAGTTGTGTAAAATCAAAATGATAGAATACATTGTATTCTATATATAGATTTTTTTCTTAGTCATCCTCATCCTGTAGTTTTTTATTCACAATTAGATTAAATATTAATACAGAACATCTCTTTTTCTTCAGATTCCCCAAGTCAGGAGTTAAGAGTGTTTAATTGGCATATGTACTTACAATGCAATAATAAAATTCTTATTTGCATTAACCTAACAGGCCTGTAAACATAATACACATAGATAATATATAGAAAATCAATGAATTAATAATCCCCAAAATCGTCCAAAAACAATGTCCTTAGTGCAACCAAAGACAGGTATCATAGTTGATGTTAGTGTGTCATGTTCAAGAGTCTGATTGTTGCTGGGAAGAAGCTATTCTTGAAGCTGCTAGTCATGGTTTTCAGACTCCTATACTTTCTTCCCAGTGGTAGGAGTGAAATGAAAGTGTGGACTGGGTAGTAAGGGTCTTGGATGATATTGGCTGCCTTTTTGAGGAAGTGCCTCCCATTGATCCCTTTTGATGGTGTCAACGTCAGTACCTGTGATGGACTGGACAGTGTCTCCCATGGACTGGATGCTATCTTGACAGGATTCTGATGAGCTTTCCTATAAAGAAAACAAGGCAAAACCTACAACTGCTCCATTTTAATACTGGAGTTGTAAACGGTGTATACAACATCAACAGTCATGTTTTACAACACTTTCATACAGTCCTTATCATATTGAATACCAATAAAACACCAGCATTATATTCATTCAGGAGTGCCAGTATCAGGAATGTCACATTGTTGTGGGAAGCTGAGCTATTGTGGTACCATACATGCATGCATACAAAATTACACACATTATTCTAATTAAAGTTCATAATTGATAATATTTTATTATATTGTGTGGACCGTTTTGAAAATACCATTGTGCATGTATATTGTCAAAATACATCTAGGTATGACAGCTAACGAGACAACCAGCCACTTCCGTTGAGGCCAGCAACAGATGTGCATTCAAAAAGCAAAAATAAAACATAATTTTCAAGTGTAATGCCAGGAGACTAGCATTGCTTCAATGGGAAAAGGTGTTGTTCCACCTCAGGGTGAATATGTACTAGACACTTCACCCGTGACCCTTGAGGTTGCTTGGTCAGACTACAATGACAGACAACACAATTCTGTAGTTTACAGTTATTTTTTAAAGGCCCAGACCATTTGGATAATGCCCACATGTGAAGTGACTTCATTAAAAGATACATCTATTTCTCAAAATGTAACTACTATGGATACACTACATGCATGCACAAACACGTAAATTAGTATAGATTACAGACATCGAAAAGAAGCTGTATTTCTTTCTGTACAGATGCTGTCTGCATTGCTATTTCCAGCATTTTCTGTTTTTATTGAAGACAACAGATATTTGCACAAGGGTGATTATTGATTCAGTACATTGGCTGTAACCCAGCCCTGCAATACTTTGTAGTTAACCTGCTACTCCATGACCTAACAGTCCAAGCATAGGCCCGAAACGTCACCAATTCCTTCTCTCCAGAGATGTTGCCTGTCCCACTGAGTTACTCCAGCATTTTGTGTCTGTCAAACATAGACAAGATGGAATATGAGCCAAGGATGAAGAAATCAAGGCAGCTGACAGGAAATTTGCATTATGTGCCACCAGTAAATGCAAATAAGCTGCACATATCTCCACGTTTGAGGAAATGCTGGGCAACATGAAGTCAATCTGTGTCACCTTAGATCTTTGGGAATTGGAGGACTGGAAAGTGTCTGGCTCTTGCTTCACATAGCCATTGAGGCAAGTGATATTATAACACTTCTTCCTGGAGAGCCTCGGTCAACGCAAATGCATGTTGGTGCCTGAAATGATCACATGGAGTACAGGCTCCAATTGTACAGGCTTTAATAACCATGATAGCCTACAGCAGGAGCAGATGTGTGACTACAGCAAGTAATGAAGTTCAGTTGCAGCTTCAAAGAATTACAGCTACCTCATATTACGTTTGGACAGAATAATTTTGGAACAATGTTTGCAGATAATCTGCTGAAAACCTACTGAGCAGTCTTCAAATTTGTTCAAGCTGCTACTGCTTGCCTCAGTTTTATTTATTTCCATTCTGAAAGGCTGTCCTACTAGAATATTCCATGACTGATATGGGGTTTCTTCGAACAAATTAGTTATATATTGGTTTTGTGTTGGCAAGACTACATTGAGAGTATTGTGTTCAGTTTTGAGCTATAGGGAAGGGTTGAGCAGGCTTGGGCTCTGTTCCTTGGAGTGCATGGGGATGAGTAGTAATCTTAAAGAAGTGTACAAAATCGTGAGAGGAATAGAGTGTGTAAATGCAGAGTCTCTGTCCAGAGTAGGGGAATCAAGACCAGAGTACATAGGTTTAAGGTGAGGGGAGGAAAGATTTAATAATAACCTGAGGGGTAACTTTTTTATACAAAGGATGGTGCGTATATGAAAAGAGCTGTCGGAGGAAGCAGTTGAGGCAGGTAATATTGCAATGTTCAAGAAACACTTAGACAGGCATATGGACATGATAGGTTTAATAGAATATGGGCCGAACACAGGCAGGTAGTACCAATGTAGATGGGACATGTTGGGTGGAGTGGACAAATGGGCCGATGGGTCTTTTTCCACACTGTATGAGTCTATGACTCTCTCTTTGACTCTATTTATGTACCAAAGACATTTGAAAATCAAAAGCACTGCTGCAAGCTGGTGAGCCAAAACACTGTATGAAGCAATCTGTGGTGTCCTATCATTTATTATCTTGGAAAATTCATAGAAAATGGAATGTCATTTGCTCAGTTTAGAGTATCATACACTAATTATTTTAAAAACATGAATTGAAAAATTATTCTAAATATAATCAACCACAGTAAATAATTAAGACAAAAGTAAATCTATTTCCTTTTTATAATCAACGCATGATTAAAGGCCAACACTCTCTTTAAAAGTAACTATAGGATATTGTTTTTTTTAGGAAAAATACCCTTTGTGCCAACTCCTCACTTAAAGCTGTGTCTTTAGTTTTTCAACTCGGGATTGTGTCTTTTCATTCTGATAGGGATGTAGCTTAGAGTCCTTAGATGGGCTGTAAAACCTATCCCTGGAAGCCAATGAATTGCAAATCTGGATATTTTTCTGCTTGCCCCACACCATCTGGCATTCAGCAACTATTTTGGGGCAATTGGAATTTTAGTCTTCTTCTTCCCAAGTAGATCACGCCACGGCAACCTCCTTTCAGGCTGTCACCGAAAATGTCGCACAAGTGGGACAGGCCCTGTATCCCTTTTTGACCGCCCACATTTCCTCTCAAAGTGCTGATGGGGTAATTAGAATATTCCCCAAACGTATCATCACAATGTTTTATGTATAGATTTTGTGAACTTTTGCTATTCATATAATACTTTTGATTGTTGAAGGTGTGCATTTGGAAAAGAACAATATTAATTAAAAGTAATAACAAAAATACTTTTGACTTAAAGCCCTTATGTCCAGTGACATTGTATTTGCTTTAAATGTCTTGAAAACATCTGAATATTATTGAAGTTGCATAGATGCTACAAAATTGATGTCAATATGTTAAAATGGAAATAAAAGAGTCCAATTTTTCCACAATGCAACAGGCTTTCAGGAACATTCGACAAAACTAGGGAGGTTACTAGGGAAATTGACGAGGGTAAAGCAGTGGATGTTGTCTATATGGACTTTAGTAAGGCCTTTGACAAGGTTCCTCATGGAAGGTTGGTTAAGAAGGTTCAACTGTTGGGTATAAATGCAGGAATAGCAAGATGGATTCAACAGTGGCTGAATGGGAGAAGCCAGAGGGTAATGGTGGATGGCTGTTTATCGGGTTGGAGGCAGGTGACTAGTGGAGTGCCTCAGGGATCTGTGTTGGGTCCTTTGTTGTTTGTCATGTACATCAATGATCTGGATGAAGGTGTGGTAAATTGGATTAGTAAGTATGCAGATGATACCAAGATAGGGGGTGTTGTGGATAATGAAGAGGATTTCCAAAGTCTACAGAGTGATTTAGGCCATTTGGAAAAATGGGCTGAAAGATGGCAGATGGAGTTTAATGCTGATAAATGTGAGGTGCTACACCTTGGCAGGACAAATCAAAATAGGACGTACATGGTAAATGGTAGGGAATTGAAGAATACAGTTGAACAGAGGGATCTGGGTATAACCGTGCATAGTTCCTTGAATGTGGAATCTCATATAGATAGGGTGGTAAAGAAAGCTTTTGGTATGCTAGCCTTTATAAATCAGAGCATTGAGTATAGAAGCTGGGATGTGATGTTAAAATTGTACAAGGCATTGGTGAGACCAAATCTGGAGTATGGTGTACAATTTTGGTCGGCAAATTATAGGAAGGATGGCAACAAAATAGAGAGAGTACAGAGGAGATTTACTAGAATGTTGCCTGGGTTTCAACAACTAAGTTACAGAGATAGGTTGAATAAGTTAGGTCTTTATTCTCTGGAGCGCAGAAGGTTAAGGGGGGACCTGATAGAGGTCTTTAAAATGATGAGAGGGATAGACAGAGTTGATGTGGACAAGCTTTTCCCTTTGAGAATAGGGAAGATTCAAACAAGAGGACATGACTTCAGAATTAAGGGACAGAAGTTTAGGGGTAATATGAGGGGGAACTTCTTTACGCAGAGAGTGGTGGCGGTGTGGAATGAGCTCCCAGTGGAAGTGGTGGAGGCAGGTTCATTGGTATCATTTAAAAATAAATTGGATAGGCATATGGATGAGAAGGGAATGGAGGGTTATGGTACGAGTGCAGGCAGGTGGGACTAAGGGGAACAAAATTTGTTCGGCATGGACTTGTAGGGCCGAGATGGCCTGTTTCCGTGCTGTAATTGTTATATGGTTATTATATGGTTAAAACTGATCTGGTGGTCCGTTAGAATTGGCTTCTACTGACTGGAAGGAAAGTTTTTGCCCCAAGGAAAAGGAAATATTTGTAGTGGAATGTGTGGATCGATATTACACAGTTAGAAAAAAACCCAGACCCTATTGACATTTAGAAAAACCCCGATTAACCCTCTCAAATTTTGTCAATTGAAAAATGATATGTGGCTTACATAAAAAAGTTGTATTTTGGTAAAATGCTTTATTATTATTATGTACTAAATGTATTTAGTTGGGATGTGGGATTATAGAGAGTAAGAAAGGATTATCTAAAGTGATGGAGTATAAATGTAACAGAGGTTGAAGTAAATGATCACATTTTGGAAAATATTGCACACATATTGTTTCTCCAAATTGTAATTCACCTGTTTCACAAATAGGGTCCCCTCGTAGGATTTCTGGAAGCAATCGGAAAAATCCAGAAAGGTTTCTATACCAAAAATCAACGTATGGATTGCCCAATTCGAGTATACTTGATCATAAAAAAGGGCGGTTCAGCTGTTGGATTAAAAGCATTGAAGACAATTCGTAGCTGGGGGCTGGATGTTGACGAGGCATTCATCTTATCTGGTTTATCAGCAACGGTACTGTTAAATAAAATATGCCCGCATATTTACCTTGATGAACAATCACTCCACCCATGTAACGAGACATCTGGTATGCAAAGCAAGACTCGTTAAGGAATGGGATAGTTCTTTTCATAGTTATTCATGTAGTTTTTACGAATACCAACTGTACACAACAAGGAAAATTAAAGCTACATTACTGTATGTTTCTGTAGCTGTGTGTTTTGTCCGGTTCTATTAGATTCAAAGGTAAAAAAAATTGTTAAAATGTAATTTTATTATTGATTTTGCTATCTGGCTTCATTAAATACAAAAAAATTCTCAACATTATTTACAAAGTCAATAATAATAATTGTTTCTAAAATGGTTGGAACAATTATTCATGTATAATATTAAATAGTGTCATGGCAATGTCTGTCTGCCTTAAGTTTTTGTTTTTGGTTTAAAAGTGAGTTTCAATCTGAAAGGTGTAATTTCTTGCCTGTGGGAGTTTTTATGTGTTATTTGGAAAGAGGGAAGCTCATTATGGTGATAGATGTTGAAGAAAATTAAATGTAGTCTTTTGAAATAATGATTTTTCATTCAGATTATAAAATTATGTTCTTTCCTGGTTTAGAGTTTCTTTAAAATCTGAATATTTAGAAGCACAATTAAGTTAAAACTGATAAGAAATATACTAAAATTTCCTGATTTCACCTCTAAAATTAGGCTCCCAACCCGAGCTGTGATTTGTCCCATCACAGATGCTGCCTTTCCTGCTGAATTCCATCAGCAGATTGTTTATTTCTCAAAAATTAACTGGATATTAATTAGACATGGAACATGAAAGAGTGAAACATAAACTCTGCACTGCCATGACCAGTGTTTGCTAATGGTTTACAGGTGACATTTAGCATGTGGTAATAACTTGCATTGTTTGAATCTCAAATCTAAAATCATGTAACTCTCACCTGCTGAAATCAAGAAATAAATTACAGTAATGCTTATATGGCAAATTTGAATTAATTTCTGAAGTTTTAACAACAATAATAAAGCATTTTACAAAAATTCAAGTTTTTCATATAGCTAAATGTATATCAAATTGTATTAATATTAGACCTGGTTGTAACGTAGCCAAGTGTTAATGATTCTCAATCCAAGTCACTAATTTTACAGGAACTAAGTATTTATGAATTTGGAATTAAATCACGGAGAAAGTACCAAATCAACATTGCAATATTCACCCTTCTACTCATCTTTCAGAACAAATAAGTCACATTGAATAATCAGAAGTATCTTCAGTTATTTATCAACAATTATTTTAGCAACTTGGATTTATAATGTCTTTCATAGGAGCATTATCAAACAAAATATGATACCAAAGGGCACATGAAGAAATTCAAGTAGGTTTGTCAAACGGGGAGTGTTTAAGGAAGTAGAAAAATAAATTGCAAGGGCAGAGGTTTATATTAGGAATTTCAGAGCTTCAAGCTTTGGAGGCAAAATATATTTCTGGAGCTATTAAATTTCCAATAGATGAGGATACATGGAGCTTTTTAATTTCCAATAGACGAGGAGGTCAGAATTTCAGGAGCACAGTTGTCTCAGAGGAAAGGCTGGAGATCAATGTGTAAGAGAGGCATGAGCGCATGAGAGATTCAAAACTAGGAGTCAGCATAATTCATACAGCATATTAGTGGTGTATGATCATGCCTTGTACAAGTTAGCACAGCAGCAGCAGTGTTTTGGATGAGTGCTAGTCTATGAATAGTACAATAGGAATGCAATGGAATTGTCAAATCTAGAAGTAAACAAGGTATGGGACAAGACTTTCTTTCAGTGTAGTGGGTGAACTGGCCCACCCAGAGTGTTAGACAATGTTGAGCAAACAAGTGAAAAGGTGAAGGTTACACAAAAAAGCTGGAAAGTTGGGTGTTGTTGCATGTGAAGAGTGACACTGTGTTTTCAGATGATGTTGCCAAGAGGCAGAATAAAATGATGTAATTGGAGAAGGCTTCTTGGAGAAGACCAAAAGTTAATTGTGTGGAAGAAGAAAAGGATTCCACCACAGCTCTCCAGAGGGTGATAAAAACTGCCCAGGATACCATTGGACTTCCCCTGGCCCCTCTGGAGGACATTTACCACTCCAGATGCCGCAGCAGGACCTGTAATATTGTGAAAGACATTACACATCCTTGTCACCACCTTTTCACACTGCTGCCCTCAGAAAAAAGGTACAGGTCGCTAAAGTCACGCACTGCCAGACTCAAGAACAGCTTTTACCCATCAGCAATCTTGGAACTGAACTCTGTCTCGGGAGCGGGTTATGGGGAAGGGGGGGGGGGGGGGGGGGGGGGGGGGGAGGAGTGTTAATTTATGTAAATGTGAATCCATGGGTGGGTTTGGGAGGGAGGGAGTGTAAAAAGTATGAGTATGTGAATGTTTGAAGTTCTTTTAAATGGAGAGACACAGTAATCTCGTTGTATGTGACACATGCAATGACAATAAAGCATTCTGATTCTGATTCTGAATGACAGATAAGTAATACTGGAACTGGGTGAATGTGTTCACACCCAACCCGGAAGATGCTGCAGATGTGTTGAAAGTGGAATATTTTGGATTCATGTGTCAGAAGCAGCAGAATGCATGGATGGAATAGGATAGGCTTACTTCAATTATGATGTGTTGGAAGGAACTCCAGATGCCGGTTTAAACCGAAGATAGACAAAAGACAAGGATCTTATAGAAACTTACAAAATTCTTAAGGGGTTGAACAGGCTAAATGCAGGAAGATTATTCCCGATGTTGGGGAAGTCCAGAACAAGGGGTCACAGTTTAAGGATAAGAGGGAAGTCTTTTAGGATCGAGATGAGAAAATCATTTTTTACACAGTGGTGAATCTGTGGAATTCTCTGCCACAGAAGGTAATTGAGGCCAGTTCATTGGCTACATTTAAGAGGGAGTTAGATGTGGCCCTTGTGGCTAAAGGGATCAGGGGGTATGGAGAGAAGGCAGGTATGGGATACTGAGTTGGATGATCAGCCATGATCATATTGAATGGCGGTGCAGGCTCGAAGGGCCGAATGGCCTACTCCTGCACCTATTTTCTATGTTCTAAAAGCTGGAGTAACTCAGCTGGTCAGACAGCATCTCTGGAGAAGGGTCTCGACCCAAAACATCACCTATCCCTTTTTTCCAGAGATGCTGTCAGACCCGCTGAGTTACTCCAGCTTTTTGTGTCTATCTAAAGCCCCTGTCACACTTTCCCGAGTTACTCATGAATTCTCCACAGTTTTCCCCTTGATTCAAACTCGGAGAATGTCCGTAGCGATTCTGTAAGAGTCCGTAGCGAGTCCATAGGAGGCCGTAGGAGTCCGTAGCTGCGTACCTACGTAATGCCAGCCGTAAGTACTCGGGGCATCAGGTAAGTCGGGATGTATTTTCAGCATGTTGAAAAATGTCCACGAGTAAAAAAAATAGCCCCGAGTACCTACGGCTGGCATCTCCGAGTTTGAATCAAGGGGAAAACTCGGGAGAATTTGTGAATAACTCGGGAAAGTGAGACAGGGGCTTTAGGCATAGTGGGGGATGAGTAGTAATATTAAAGGATGAATAGGACACAGCAGTCTGAAGAATGATCCTGACATGAAACATCACCTATTCTCATGTTCTCCAGAGTCACTGCTTGACCTGCAGAGTTACTCTATCAATTTGTGCATTTTTCTTAATAAGATTTTATATGTTTAATAATATGTTTATTTGATGTTGTTGATCAGTTAATATAAATAAGTCAGTAGCTTCTGGCATTTTAAATATTTTTATTTAGATATTTAGAAGGAAGTGCGAACCATTATATTAAAGCTATTTTGAATTGCAGTTACTAATTTGAGGGCAAGGTGAGCTCATTCTGTGCCGCAACTACATGATGTGTGGGATGCAGGTGTGATCTATAACTGCCATTGGGTCCACTGGTTCTACAATGTGTCCTCACATTTTTTTCCAGCTCATTTTCCTATAGGAATCTGCCATGCATGTTGCAATCAGTTTCTTCAGGAACTATGCAGCCAAATCAGCTGCTCAGTGCTCCAGAGAGCCCGTCATCTATAAGCCAGATTCAAATATTTAACTCACCTTGTTGTGACAATAGAAGTGCTTGCAGATTTCTTCCAACTAACATGTTAAAACCATGATTTACCACTGGCCAAGTCTTTCCAGATAGACAAAAGTGCTGGAGAAACTCAGCGGGTACAGCAGCATCTATGGAGCGAAGGAAATAGGCAACGTTTCGGGCCAAAACCCTTCTTCAGACTGATGTAGGGTGGGGAGGACGGGGAGTCTACCTTTGATTTTCCAGCATCTGCAGTTCCTTCTTAAACACAAGTCTCTCCAGATTACTTCTACCAGTCTAAAGAAGAGTCTCGACCTAAAACGTCACCCATTCCTTCTCTCCAGAGATATTGTCCTGCTCCTGTCCCGCTGAGTTACTCCAGCTTTTTGTGTCTATCTTTTGTTTAAACCAGCATCTGCAGTTCCTTCCTACACTTTCCAGGTTACTTCTACCTGTCTCCGAATTTCCTGATCTTGCACTGCACATTAATCTGCTAGATTAGAAGTACGTGGCATGCTTAACACCAGACTTTTATTCTGTATTTGAAGGCATCCAATTTCTAGATTTGGGTCTTCAATATGATTGAATTCTAAATTGATGTAAATTGTGCTTTAAGGAACCTGCCAAGATTCTCCTGTACTTGTGATGATTTTGTCTTAGTGTTATAAAATCAAGTTATATATCTATGTAGGAAGTATATATTTCCCATGGCATGAAAAGAGAAAGCTATGAATCGCAGGATCATATTTTAATCTTAGCAGCACTGTCATGCACTGGGTAGGTTTTTCTAACCAAAGCCACTCATTTTTATTTCTCAGAACTCACACCTATTTACTTACAAAGTATATAGGCACAAAAGATAGTGCTCCAAATATTTCAGATACAATGTTATGCAGCCCTTGTAAATATATTCTAACATTTTAATTATTATGACTATATTTACACACCATGTTAACTAATGATGCTTCAGATTCTTTGAATGAATTGTGCTGAACAAATGCGTAGCTCAACATATTTTCTTTTTTTTTTTTTTTTTTTTTTTTTTTTTTTTTTTTTTTTTTTTTTTTTTTTTTTTAGAAAGTGCAAGAGAATCGTGCGGTGCGAGAGTGTAAGGAAAAGAAAGCCCCTTAGGAAAGAAGTTAGAGAAGGAAGTAAAGTGAGAAAATAGACCCTAGAAAGAAAAGAAAGAGAAAGTAGAAACAATCGCTCTATTATAACATTAAACTCCGCAGAGAGGGGGCTACCAACCAAGTCTGTTTTTGTTATTTTACCTCCCGTTACCAGGTCCTGATTCCGCTTATTTATATATTTGTTTTTTTTTAGATTACTATTGCACCTCATACTTGTAATAGGTCCAGAAACATAGACCACGTCTTTTGAAATTGGTCTGCTTTACCTGCTAGGAGGAATCTCATCTCTTCCAGGTGTAATGTTTCAAACATATTTGATATCCACATTTTTATTGTTGGTGTCGGCGCATTTTTCCAGAATTTAAGTATAAGCTTTTTTCCCATTATTAGCCCATAATTAAATAAATTCTTCTGAAACACGTTTAATTCAGGGTTATCTTCCGATATTCCGAAGATAATCCATTCTGGTTTTGGTACCAGTTTTATTTTGATCAATTTTGAAAAAATATCAAATATTTCATACCAGAATTTTTGGATTTTTGTACAAAAAACAAAAGAGTGCGCTATGGTAGCTTCTTGACATAGGCATTTATCACAGATTGGTGAAACATTAGGGAAGATTTTATTTAATTTAGTTTTTGAATAATATAATCTATGTAATGTTTTAAATTGGATAAGCGTATGCCGTACGTTGATCGAACATTTATGCACCTGTAGTAAATGATTATCCCAGGTCCCTTTTGAGATTTTTATAGCTAATTCTTGTTCCCAATCTTTTCTAATTCCATCTGTTGTGGGTATTTCTATGTTTAAAATGATGTTATATAAGTACGATATTAAATTAGCTGATTCCGCCTTGGTCTTCATTGCTTCATCCAATAAGTCGGAAGCCATATTATGATAGTCTTTTGTGTATTTTTTCAAATAATCACAGATTTGAAGATATTTAAAATATTGGTTATTTTTCAAATTATATTTCAGTTGTAGTTGTTGAAATGACAGTAAATTCC